>NC_140165.1:137035571-137040571 GCF_963971535.1 Notolepis coatsorum | reverse complement strand
GTTTTCAAATGTCATGAATTGGAAATGCCTCCTTGACACCTCGATGACGGGAATGTCATTAACTTACTCACTCATTCATCAGTCAGTAATTCAGTATTTCAATAATCAACTCTCACTTAGCCACTCTGCCCCTTGTGGTGGCTCACATACATGGGTGTAAGACAAGTTCAATCTATGCAAGAATGTTTTGCATCAATGATATCAAGTGTCCTTGTTAGATCAGGTTGTTGGTATTAATACAAGAGTGTCCCTCCTTGTCTGCAGGGATTTGTCCAAATCTTGTTTTCTTGGGACACATCCAGGGCCTGTGTGGCAGGTTTTTATGCTTCGACTTGATGCGTGGTGTTAAAAGGTCAAAAGGCTTCTGAGATATGGTTGGGTTTAGGGGTCACAGCTTGACCTTTGCCCTCCAGTGGTTGTTATACCTCACCATTAGTGTGTTTCTTGTTACTTCTCTTTCCACGCTTTCCAAGAGCTGGGATCCTCCTATCTGTGTGTGTCCGTGTGTGTGTGCTTGTGTGTGTCTGTGTCTGTGTGTGCGTGTGTGTTCTTACTTAAAGTGGTACGGTAATAGTCTGGACATGGGGCAGTCTCAGACATGTTCATAAACGGTCTCTAAGTGGCTTAAAGATTACAGGTCTTCCAAAGAATCAGGTAAAACAACTGTCGTTACTCTGTCCAGTTTGAGCTGTAGCCTAATAGTTAGGCAGGAGGGGTGGAGAAGACAGTCCTTTTAGGGTTTTTTGTGTTTTTAATCTATGTTCAACCTCTGGAATATTCTAATCTTATGTATGTGTAATATTATTGGTGTATGCGTGTGTGTGTGTGTGTGTGTGTGTTGTGTTGTGTGTGTGTGTGTGTGTGTGTGTGTGTGTGTGTGTGTGTGTGTGTGTGTGTGTGTGTGTGTGTGTGTGTGTGTGTGTGTGTGTGTGTGTGTGTGTGTGTGTGTGTGTGTGTGTGTGTGTGTGTGTGTGTGTGTGTGTGTGTGTGTGCATGCATGTGGTCGCACATATCAATGTGGACTTTGGGGATTTAAAAAATGTTTTGTGCACTTAACGTACGCCTGTGCATGTGTTTGTGGCGACCGTCGCTATGGCTGGAATGCTGCATCTTCTGTCCCTGGAATCCTAAATACAGTCTTTACAAGGACATCATCACGCTTAGTTGAATTTATGGTTTTACTGTATTAGCTGCTGGAATGTGTTAGATGCAATTTGTGTGAGTTGTATTTCAGACATGTCAAACCTTGCTGTACCCTGTACTGCCTCTGCTCAGAGGTCTGTGACATCTACACACGAACCTGTCAGGCTACAGTATATCACAGGATGATTGAGGTTACACTTACAGTAAAGCTGCAGTCTGTAAGATTTTGGAATGAGGACCACCATACAATTACATGGGTTAAGTATTTTAATGAGTTGAGTTTACATGGTCCTCATTAGCGGCCTGTGTACACGTCCTCATTCCTATTTTGAAGATCGTACAGAGTGCCCCTTTAAAGTTCACGTCAGTTCATACTGTACTCAGCTCTATTGATAAGCTTTGTATGTACACTATTAAATAAATAAATAACTATTTGAATGAGTATATTTGTTTATCTGGTTAACTAACGTTAATGTTATTAATCCTGCGGCCGCACTTTATCCCTTTGTCAGTACGATTTTGAGACGGTACCCATACTTTCACTTAAGTATAATTTCTGGGCACTTTTTACACCCCTGTACTTTATTTACATCAGTGTACAATTCACAACGTATGCATTGACCAGTGACCACCCTTTGTCCCAAATAACAACTTTGAATTCTTTACTTCACAATGATTATTAAGCCTACCTGGGAGTTAAGGCCTCTACATGCTACAGCAACTTCAAAGCAACTTCAACACAACATCAGCGCGATTTCAGCGCGGTTGTTGTTTAGGGTCTTGTAGACTGTGTTGCGAGGAATCTGCGTACATGTCTCCAAAATCTAACCTAAACAACCGTTGCGTTGATATTGCGTAGCAGTGATTGGTTGGTTAGCGAATGGGGGCGGGACTGTCATAGAATAATATAGGTATCGCAGAGAATACCATCCGCCATTGTTGTAGCCAGCCAGCGTTGATGCTAAATAATTAGCGTCACATAGCTGGCCTTTTTCTGAAAACCCAAGCACATATTGTTCCATAGCATACGCCTTCAGTTGATCATGACAAATCCTCTCTTACCTTGACGATAAAAAAGCCTCCATAATTTAGTAAATAAAGCTGTAGCCAGCCAGCTAGCATTGGTGCTATACAAAATGCTATCCACATTAGCTGCATAGCTAAATACAATGGTATCCTGAGGTAACTTTAACGTTAAATACAACGTTTGCTAGTCGAAATGACTGGACACACACAGGGACAAGTTAAACATCAATCAATTAATTTATTCCAATAGGTAGTTTGAGCTGCATGTGAGCCGGTCTTTCTCTCCTCTCCATTGGAAACGAATGAAGTTACGTTAAAAAGCAAAGAACCGGCTGACAAAGGTTAAGCTGCTAGCAACAGACACTATAATACTTCCGGTCGGGGAATTTCAAAATAAAAGAGCGACGACTAAAAGCACCGGAAATACGTTTATTTTGTACATAATCTAACGTTAACACGAACCTAAACTAACTTTAGATTAGTTTAGGTTCGTGTAACGTTAGATATTGTAAAAAATAAACGTATTTACGGTGCTTTTAGACTCGCTCTTTTATTTTGAAACCCCCCGCCCGGAAGTAAAAACTATGCTTATTTTTCTGCTTTTATCAATGGGTTGGTTGAGAAGGGAAGCGTCATCTATCTAGGGAACCTAGCTACATACGGGGTACAATGTTACATAGGCTGCGCGTTGATTTTGCAGAAGCATAAAGGTAGAGTGTCTGCAACACCGTTGCTTTGTCGATGTTGTGTCGAAGTTGCTTTGAATTTGCTGTAGCATGCAGAGGCCTTTAGTAGGAAGTTAGGAACTACATGTTAACACTTTCTATGCCACTCACGAGTTTTCTCGGAATTATTAATATCTCGTTGAAAGCCACTCATGAGATTTCTCGGAATTTTAATTTTAATTTTTTTTTTGCGATCTGAAATCATATTGCATCACGCGAGCCTACCCTAGTCTACCCGAGAGCCGCCGGCGATCAGATGTGGAAAAAAGCGCCCCCTATCGTCTCCCAGATGACATAAGGGATTTTGGAATGGACTCAATGAAAATGGATGGGGGAAAAAATCCTGTACTCCACATTTTCCAGTCCACTGATGCAGCCGGGGTTATCAGAGTTCATTCTGGAGCCTCTGAGCCCCGCGGAATCATGTGTTCTACTGTACACACGTTGGATCTATACACTTATCGATTTTTTCGAATGGTGATCAGGAATTGGAATATACCAGTTGGATACCATCTGATGTCAGGTAAGGAATCTATGTTATCAGTGTTAGGATAATCAGACTCATTTTGATGAAGATATAAGCTGTTTTGTGAAATGTCCTCTATCAGTTTCACTGTAAAAGTCCAAGAGGAAATGAACACGGCGATTATCCATGCGCGGCTCGAATGGGCGTGCGTGTACGTATAATATTGATCATCTAGCGTTTATTTGAAAACGATTCATAAATAGGCCGACAAATATCAACGTTCTGGAATATTCCAGTAAAAGACGATTATCATAGAATGGCCCAGAATGGACTGTTTTTTTACCTCAAAACGGGTGCTTTTCAAAATGCTCTCAAACGGAAATGAAGCGATAAAAAAACAATCTGCCTCGACAGCACTGACTGGAAAAGGATTCTTTGATAAGCGACGGGCAGATTAGACACATAGCCATAATTTAAAACATAGATTAGGCGATATTAACGATAACATTAAAGTGGATGGTGGCATTCAAGCGCTAACTCTGGCGCCACCGGGTGGCACTGAAAGTGTTAACAAAGCTTTGAAATATAATATTATTTAACTGATAGTAAGACCTTCAGTAGCCTATTAGAGGTAAGCAGGTTGAGGAAAAAAGGAGGATTTGAGAGTCCAATGGGTAATTCTATACTGAATGTGTCATTGAGAAGTAAGGTGGAACTCATTCTCAGTGGATTTCAATGCACTGAGACATGAATAACTGATAGTTAATCAGTGGTGTGTTCTCCTTACTTCCTGTACTTTATTATTATTATTATTATTATTATTATTATTATTATTATTATTATTATTATTATTATTATTATTATTATTATTATTATTATTATTATTATTATTATTATAGTGTCCCCAGGAAGTAAAGTGTTAGAGAGAATCGAACACTCTTAACTTAATGGCACACTGTTCCTCTCCTATCCCACTCCCTGCTCCTCTCCTATCCCACTCCCTGCTCCTCCCTCTCCTATCCCACTCCCTGCTCCTCTCCTATCCCACTCCCTGCTCCTCTCCTATCCCACTCCCTGCCTCCCTCTCCTATCCCACTCCCTGCTCCTCTCCTATCCCACTCCCTGCTCCTCTCCTATCCCACTCCCTGCCTCCCTCTCCTATCCCACTCCCTGCTCCTCCCTCTCCTATCCCACTCCCTGCTCCTCTCCTATCCCACTCCCTGCCTCCCTCTCCTATCCCACTCCCTGCCTCCCTCTCCTATCCCACTCCCTGCTCCTCTCCTATCCCACTCCCTGCTCCTCCCTCTCCTATCCCACTCCCTGCCTCCCTCTCCTATCCCACTCCCTGCTCCTCTCCTATCCCACTCCCTGCCTCCCTCTCCTATCCCACTCCCTGCCTCCCTCTCCTATCCCACTCCCTGCCTCCCTCTCCTATCCCACTCCCTGCTCCTCCCTCTCCTATCCCACTCCCTGCTCCTCTCCTATCCCACTCCCTGCTCCTCTCCTATCCCACTCCCTGCTCCTCTCCTATCCCACTCCCTGCTCCTCTCCTATCCCACTCCCTGCCTCCCTCTCCTATCCCACTCCCTGCTCCTCTCCTATCCCACTCCCTGCTCCTCTCCTATCCCACTCCCTGCCTC
>NC_140165.1:136993071-137030571 GCF_963971535.1 Notolepis coatsorum | reverse complement strand
ACGTGTGATGAATCCTGTTTTTTTTTGTGCGTGCACACATTCTAAATTCTGTGCTTAAGTATGGAAATAGAACATTTTCTACGTCACGTTGATGAATGAGGGCCCATAGGGAGATTTAGATCAACAATATGTAGATGAAACTTTGAAGGAGTGGATGATACACTAAGGAATGTGCTGTGCGCAACTAGTCTACTCCCTCCCTTCCCTTCCCTCCCACTCCTGCATGTCCACTCCATAGTGTGTGTGTGTGTATTTGTGTGTATTTGTGTGTGTGCACCTATGCATGTCCCACTGTTAATGTGTTGTTTACTTGTGTGTGTGTGTTTGCTTATGTACATGTGTGTGCATATGTTTGCATGTGCATACATGTATGTTTGCTTACGTATGCATGTGCGTGTGTGTGTACACACTAGGGGGCTACACACTAGAGGACTACACACTAGGGGGCTACACACTAGAGGGCTACACACTAGGGGGCTACACACTAGGGGGCTACACACTAGGGAGCTACACACTAGGGGGCTACACACTAGAGGGCTACAAACTAGGGGGCTACACACTAGGGGGCTACACACTAGGGGGCTACACACTAGGGGCTACACACTAGGGGGCTACACACTAGAGGGCTACACACTAGGGGGCTACACACTAGGGGGCTACACACTAGGGGCTACACACTAGGGGGCTACACACTAGAGGGCTACACACTAGGGGGCTACACACTAGGGGGCTACACACTAGAGGGCTACACACTAGGGGGCTACACACTAGAGGGCTACACACTAGGGGGCTACACACTAGAGGCCTACACACTAGGGGGCTACACACTAGGGGGCTACACACTAGGGGGCTACACACTAGAGGGCTACACACTATGGGGCTACACACTAAGGGGCTACACACTAGGGGCTACACACTAGGGGGCTACACACTAGCGGGCTACACAACACTAGGGGGCTACACACTAGGGGGATACACACTAGGGGGATACACACTAGGGGGCTACACACTAGGGAGCTACACACTAGTGGGCAACTACTAGCAGGCTACACACTATGGAGCTACACACTAGGGGGCTACACACTAGGGGGCTACACACTAGGGGGCTACACACTAGGGGGCTACACACTAGGGGGATACACACTAGGGGGCTACACACTAGGGGGCTACACACTAGGGGGATACACACTAGGGGGCTACACACTAGGGGGCTACACACTAGGGGGATACACACTAGGGGGCTACACACTAGGGGGATACACACTAGGGGGCTACACACTAGGGGGATACACACTAGGGGGCTACACACTAGGGGGATACACACTAGGGGGCTACACACTAGGGAGCTACACACTAGTGGGCAACTACTAGCAGGCTACACACTATGGAGCTACACACTAGGGGGCTACACAATAAGGGGCTACACACTAGAGGGCTACACACTAGGGGGCTACACACTAGGGGGCTACACACTAGGGGGCTACACACTAGGGGGCAACTACTAGCAGGCTACACACTAGGGGGCTACACACTAAGGGGATACACACTAGGGAGCTACACACTAGAGGGCTACACACTAGAGGGCTACACACTAGGGGGCTACACACTAGGGGGCAACTACTAGGGGGCTACACACTAGGGGGCTACACACTAGAGGGCTACACACTAGTGGGCTACACACTAGGGGGCTACACACTAGGGGGCTACTACTAGGGGGCTACACACTAGGGGGCTACACACTAGAGGGCTACTACTAGGGGTCTACACACTAGTGGGCTACACACTAGGGGGCTACACACTAGGGGGCTACACACTAGAGGGCTACTACTAGGGGTCTACACACTAGTGGGCTACACACTAGTGGGCTACACACTAGGGGGCTACACACTAGGGGGCAACTACTAGCAGGCTACACACTAGGGGGCTACACACTAGAGGGCTACACACTAGGGGGCTACACACTAGGGGCTACACACTAGAGGGCTACACACTAGGGGGCTACACACTAGGGGGCTACACACTAGGGGGCTACACACTAGGGGGCAACTACTAGCAGGCTACACACTAGGGGGCTACACACTAGGGGGCTACACACTAGGGAGCTACACACTAGGGGGCTACACACTAGGGGCCGACACACTAGGGAGCTACACACTAGGGGGCTACACACTAGAGGGCTACACACTAGGGGGCTACACACTAGGGGGCTACACACTAGGGGGCTACACACTAGGGGGCTACACACTAGGGGCTACACACTAGGGGGCTACACACTAGAGGGCTACACACTAGGGGGCTACACACTAGGGGGCTACACACTAGGGGCTACACACTAGGGGGCTACACACTAGAGGGCTACACACTAGGGGGCTACACACTAGGGGGCTACACACTAGGGGCTACACACTAGGGGGCTACACACTAGAGGGCTACACACTAGGGGGCTACACACTAGAGGGCTACACACTAGGGGGCTACACACTAGAGGGCTACACACTAGGGGGCTACACACTAGGGGGCTACACACTAGGGGGCTACACACTAGAGGGCTACACACTATGGGGCTACACACTAGGGGCTACACACTAGGGGGCTACACACTAGAGGACTACACACTAGGGGGCTACACACTAGAGGGCTACACACTAGAGGGCTACACACTAAGGGGCTACACACTAGGGGCTACACACTAGGGGGCTACACACTAGCGGGCTACACAACACTAGGGGGCTACACACTAGGGGGCTACACACTAGGGGGATACACACTAGCGGGGCTACACACTAGGGAGCTACACACTAGTGGGCAACTACTAGCAGGCTACACACTATGGAGCTACACACTAGGGGGCTACACACTAGGGGGCTACACACTAGGGGGCTACACAATAAGGGGCTACACACTAGAGGGCTACACACTAGGGGGCTACACACTAGGGGGCTACACACTAGGGGGATACACACTAGGGGGCTACACACTAAGGGGATACACACTAGGGAGCTACACACTAGAGGGCTACACACTAGAGGGCTACACACTAGGGGGCTACACACTAGGGGGATACTACTAGGGGGCTACACACTAGGGGGCTACACACTAGGGGGCAACTACTAGTAGGCTACACACTAGGGGGCTACACACTAGAGGGCTACTACTAGGGGGCTACATACTAGGGGGCTACACACTAGAGGGCTACACACTAGTGGGCAACTACTAGCAGGCTACACACTAGGGAGCTACACACTAGGGGGATACACACTAGGGAGCTACACACTAGGGGGCTACACACTAGGGAGCTACACACTAGGGAGCTACACACTAGGGGGTTACACACTAGGGGGCTACACACTAGGGGGCAACTACTAGCAGGCTACACACTAGGGGGCTACACACTAGAGGGCTACACACTAGGGGGCTACACACTAGGGGCTACACACTAGAGGGCTACACACTAGGGGGCTACACACTAGGGGGCTACACACTAGGGGGCAACTACTAGCAGGCTACACACTAGGGGGCTACACACTAGGGGGCTACACACTAGGGAGCTACACACTAGGGGGCTACATACTAGGGAGCTACACACTAGGGGGCTACACACTAGGGAGCTACACACTAGGGGGCTACACACTAGGGAGCTACACACTAGGGGGCTACACACTAGGGAGCTACACACTAGGGGGCTACACACTAGGGAGCTACACACTAGGGGGCTACACACTAGGGAGCTACACACTAGGGGGCTACACACTAGAGGGCTACACACTAGGGGGCTACACACTAGGGGGCTGCACACTAGGGGGCAACTACTAGCAGGCTACACACTAGAGGGATACAACTCTTTTAGATGAGGGAACGGGTACATACGCACACAAGACGCGGCCACTGATGGGTCCATGGGACTTGGTAAAGCACTATGGACCCAAACTCTGGCCACTGACCACATGAGGGAACGGGTACATACGCACACAATACACGGCCACTGATGGATCCATGGGACTTGGTAAAGCACTATGGACCCAACTATGACCACTGATAAAAACGTAACTACACTAGCGTTATAAGAGCTAAACATTGCTACCTACCATACAAGTGCATTGGTTTAGTGCACTTCCGGTTGCTACTGAGCGGAAATGTTTGTGCGGACCTGTTCTCCCAAACTGGTAAGCAAATGACTGTTTTTACGTTATTTTCATTTTTACATTACTATTATTATTATTATTTTTTTTTAAACATTGATCTTAACTGATCACTGTGACTTTATTGCTTTTATCGTTATATATATGCCTATAATTGTGTACAGCACTTTGAGCTACATGACATGTATGAAAGGTGCTTTATAAATACTTACTTACTTACTTACTTACTTACTTACTTACTTACTTACTTACTTACTTACTTACTTACTTACTTACTTACTTACTAGGGGGCTACACACTAGAGGGCTACACACTAGAGCACTACACAATAGGGGGCTACACACTAGATGCCTACACACTAGGGGGCTACACACTAGAGGGCTACACACTAGATGCCTACACACTAGGGGGCTACACACTAGAGGGCTACACACTATGGGGCTACACACTAAGGGGCTACACACTAGGGGCTACACACTAGGGGGCTACACACTAGCGGGCTACACAACGCTAGGGGACTACACACTAGGGGACTACACACTAGGGGGCTACACACTAGGGGCTACACACTAGGTGACTACACACTAGGGGGCTACACACTAGGGGCTACACACTAGGGGGCTACACACTAGGGGGCTACACACTAGCGGGCTACACAACACTAGGGGGCTACACACTAGGGGGCTACACACTAGCGGGCTACACAAAACTAGGGGGCTACACACTAGGGGGCTACACACTAGGGGGATACACACTAGGGGGCTACACAACACTAGGGGGCTACACACTAGAGGGCTACACACTAGGGGGCTACACACTAGGGGGCTACACACTAGGGGGCTACACACTAGAGGAGTACACACTAGGGGGCTACACACTAGGGGGCTACACACTAGAGGACTACACACTAGGGGGCTACACACTAGAGGGCTACACACTAGGGGGCAACTACTAGCAGGCTACACACTAGGGGGCTACACACTAGGGGGCAACTACTAGCAGGCTACACACTAGGGGGCTACACACTAGGGAGCTACACACTAGGGGGCTACACACTAGGGGGCTATACACTAGGGAGCTACACACTAGGGGGCTACACACTAGGGAGTTACACACTAGGGGGCTACACACTAGTGGGCAACTACTAGCAGGCTACACACTACGGGGCTACACACTAGAGGACTACACACTAGGGGGCTACACACTAGAGGGCTACACACTAGGGGGCTACACACTAGAGGGCTACACACTAGGGGGCTACACACTAGGGGGCTACACACTAGGGAGCTACACACTAGGGGACTACACACTAGAGGGCTACACACTAGGGGGCTACACACTAGGGGGCTACACACTAGAGGGCTACACACTAGAGGGCTACACACTAGGGGGCTACACCCTAGGGGGCTACACACTAGATGCCTACACACTAGAGGGCTACACACTAGAGGGCTACACACTAGATGCCTACACACTAGGGGGCTACACACTAGAGGGCTACACACTAGATGCCTACACACTAGGGGGCTACACACTAGATGCCTACACACTAGGGGGCTACACACTAGAGGGCTACACACTAGATGCCTACACAGTAGGGGTCTACACACTAGGGGGCTACACACTAGAGGGCTACACACTAGAGGGCTACACACTAGGGGGCTACACAACACTAAGGGGCTACACACTAGGTGCTACACACTAGGGGGCTACACACTAGCGGGCTACACAACACTAGGGGGCTACACACTAGGGGGCTACACAACACTAGGGGGCTACACACTAGGGGCTACACCCTAGGGGGCTACACACTAGAGGGCTACACACTAGGGAGCTACACACTAGGGGGCTACACACTAGCGGGCTACACAACACTAGGGGGCTACACACTAGGGGGCTACACACTAGGGGACTACACACTAGAGGGCTACACAACACTAGGGGGCAACTACTAGCAGGCTACACACTAGGGGGCTACACACTAGGGGGCTACACACTAGGGGGGCTACACACTAGAGGGCTACACACTAGGGAGCTACACACTAGGGAGCTACACACTAGAGGGCTACACACTAGGGGGCTACACACTAGAGGGCTACACACTAGGGAGCTACACACTAGGGAGCTACACACTAGGGGCTACACACTAGGGGACTACACACTAGCGGGCTACACAACACTAGGGGGCTACACACTAGAGGGCTACACACTAGGGGGCTACACACTAGGGGGCTACACACTAGGGGGCTACACACTAGGGGGCTACACACTAGAGGACTACACACTAGGGGGCTACACACTAGAGGGCTACACACTAGGGGGCTACACACTAGAGGACTACACACTAGGGGGCTACACACTAGGGGCAACTACTAGCCGGCTACACACTAGAGGGCTACACACTAGAGGGCTACACACTAGGGGGCTACACAGTAGGGGGCTACACACTAGGGGGCTACACACTAGGGGGCTACACACTAGAGGGCTACACACTAGGGGGCTACACACTAGAGGGCTACACACTAGGGGGCTACACACTAGAGGACTACACACTAGGGGGCTACACACTAGGGGCAACTACTAGCAGGCTACACACTAGAGGGCTACACACTAGGGGGCAACTACTAGCAGGCTACACACTAGAGGGCTACACACTAGGGGCAACTACTAGCAGGCTACACACTAGGGGGCTACACACTAGGGAGCTACACACTAGGGGGCTACACACTAGGGGGCTATACACTAGGGAACTACACACTAGGGGGCTACACACTAGGGGGCAACTACTAGCAGGATACACACTAGAGGGATACACACTAGGGAGCTACACACTAGGGGGCTACACACTAGGGAGCTACACACTAGGGGGCTACACACTAGGGGGCTACACACTAGGGGGCTACACACTAGGGGGCAACTACTAGCAGGATACACACTAGAGGGATACACACTAGGGAGCTACACACTAGGGGGCTACACACTAGGGAGCTACACACTAGGGGGCTACACACTAGGGGGCTACACACTAGGGCGCTACACACTAGGGGGCTACACACTAGGGGGCAACTACTAGCAGGATACACACTAGAGGGATACACACTAGGGAGCTACACACTAGGGGGCTACACACTAGGGAGCTACACACTAGGGAGTTACACACTAGGGGGCTACACACTAGTGGGCAACTACTAGCAGGCTACACACTAGGGGGCTACACACTAGAGGACTACACACTAGGGGGCTACACACTAGAGGGCTACACACTAGAGGGCTACACACTAGGGGCTACACACTAGGGGGCTACACACTAGGGAGCTACACACTAGGGGGCTACACACTAGAGGGCTACACACTAGGGGGCTACACACTAGGGGGCTACACACTAGAGGGCTACACACTAGAGGGCTACACACTAGGGGGCTACACCCTAGGGGGCTACACACTAGATGCCTACACACTAGAGGGCTACACACTAGAGGGCTACACACTAGGGGGCTACACACTAGAGGGCTACACACTAGATGCCTACACACTAGGGGGCTACACACTAGAGGGCTACACACTAGATGCCTACACACTAGGGGGCTACACACTAGAGGGCTACACACTAGATGCCTACACAGTAGGGGTCTACACACTAGAGGGCTACACACTAGATGCCTACACACTAGGGGGCTACACACTAGAGGGCTACACACTAGAGGGCTACACACTAGGGGGCTACACACTAGAGGGCTACACACTAGATGCCTACACACTAGGGGGCTACACACTAGAGGGCTACACACTAGATGCCTACACACTAGGGGGCTACACACTAGAGGGCTACACACTAGAGGGCTACACACTAGGGGGCTACACACTAGAGGGCTACACACTAGATGCCTACACACTAGGGGGCTACACACTAGAGGGCTACACACTAGAGGGCTACACACTAGGGGGCTACACACTAGGGGGCTACACAACACTAAGGGGCTACACACTAGGGGCTACACACTAGGGGGCTACACACTAGCGGGCTACACAACACTAGGGGGCTACACACTAGGGGGCTACACAACACTAGGGGGCTACACACTAGGGGCTACACACTAGGGGGCTACACACTAGAGGGCTACACACTAGGGAGCTACACACTAGGGGGCTACACACTAGCGGGCTACACAACACTAGGGGGCTACACACTAGGGGGCTACACACTAGGGGACTACACACTAGGGGGCTACACACTAGGGGGCTACACACTAGGGGGCAACTACTAGCAGACTACACACTAGGGGGCTACACACTAGGGGGCTATACACTAGGGGGGCTACACACTAGAGGGCTACACACTAGGGAGCTACACACTAGGGAGCTACACACTAGAGGGCTACACACAAGGGGGCTACACACTAGAGGGCTACACACTAGGGAGCTACACACTAGGGAGCTACACACTACAGGGCTACACACTAGGGGGCTACACACTAGGGAGCTACACAACACTAGGGGGCTACACACCAGGGGGCTACACACTAGGGGGCTACACACCAGGGGGCTACACACTAGGGGGCTACACACTAGGGGGCTACTCACTAGCAGGCTACACACTAGGGGGCTACACACTAGGGGGCTACACACTAGGGGCTACACACTAGGGAGCTACACACTAGAGGCCTACACACTAGGGGGCTACACACTAGTGGGCTACACACTAGGGAGCTACACACTAGGGGGCTACACACTAGGGAGCTACACACTAGGGGGCTACACACTAGGGGGCTACACACTCTGGAGCTACACAACACTAGAGGCCTACACACTAGGGGGCTACACACTAGGGGGCTACACACTAGGGAGCAACACAACACTAGGGGGCTACACACCAGGGGGCTACACACTAGGGGGCTACACACCAGGGGGCTACACACTAGGGGGCTACACACTAGAGGGCTACACACTAGCGGGCTACACAACACTAGGGGGCTACACACTAGGGGCTACACACTAGCGGGCTACACAACACTAGGGGGCTACACACTAGGGGCTACACACTAGGAGGCTACACACTAGGGGGCTACACACTAGGGGGCTACACACTAGGGGGCTACACAACACTAGGGGGCTACATACTAGAGGGCTACACACTAGGGGGCTACACACTAGGGGGCTACACAACACTAGGGGGCTACACACTAGGGGGCTACACACTAGGGGGCTACACACTAGGGGGCTACACACTAGATGCCTACACACTAGGGGGCTACACACTAGGGGGCTACACACTAGAGGGCTACACACTAGATGCCTACACACTAGAGGGCTACACACTAGGGGGCTACACACTAGATGCCTACCCACTAGATGCCTACACACTAGGGGGCTACACACTAGAGGGCTACACACTAGGGGCTACACACTAGTTGCCTACACACTAGGGACTACACACTAGCGGGCTACACAACACTAGGGGGCTACACACTAGGGGGCTACACACTAGGGGCTACACACTAGGGGGCTACACACTAGGGTGCTACACACTCGGGGACTACACAATACTAGGGGGCTACACACTAGAGGGCTACACACTAGAGGGCTACACACTAGGGGGCTACACACTAGATGGCTACACACTAGAGGGCTACACACTAGGGGGCTACACACTAGATGGCTACACACTAGATGGCTACACACTAGAGGGCTACACACTAGGGGGCTACACACTAGGGGGTTACACACTAGGGGGCTACACACTAGGCACCTGTATTACACCCCACACTTGGGCCTGTATGTCCACCCACATGGACAAGGGTAGGGAAGGAATACAAAGACTACACATAGACTAAACATGGATGAAATAATACGGTTAAAAGTAAACTTGCCCGGTCTGCGCTTCTGGCACTGTCAGACTCCCCTGGGGGAAACAATGGCTTCGGTCGGGCAGAGCGAACAACGAGCGCTGGCAGGCCGAACACTGAAGCACTGGACTGGAGAGCCGAGGGAGACACACACACTCCTAAAGTTCCCGAGCCTCTCTTGCTAAAGCCCCCCCCCCTCCTATATATATATTGTATATTGTATTGTAACTCAGTTACTTTTTCTACTCTGCATTGTATATTGTATATATATATGTATATTGTAAACTTTTGTTTTTATCCACCTTTTTCTCCTTATTTTTCTATTTTCTCCCTTAAATTCTCCCCTCCCCTGTCTCGAACGTTGCTAGTGTGACGGATCATATTGGGTCTGCGTTGTGTTTGATGTTAAATGAGAATGTCCCGAGGGGGAGTCGAACAGGGGGCTCCCGCGTCCGCGGGCGACGACACAGGCCGCTGCACTAAGAAGTGAATTCACTCCTAACTACCATACCTATGCGTCTGTTAACCCTGTTATGGGGAAGTGAGTTTAATTTACCAGCCCGCACTGCCACAGTCACTCGTCAACACACCTGTTTCCGTGACTGTGGACATACCCACGGGCTTCCCCGTTACACTCACCTCCCTAAACTCACACCCCTCAGGACATCCGGGTCACGGCACCACTGTGACGGATCATACTGGGTCTGCTTTGTGTTTGATGTTAAATGAGAATGTCCCGAGGGGGAGTCGAACAGGGGGCTCCCGCGTCTGCGGGCGACGACACAGGCCGCTGCACTAAGAAGTGAATTCACTCCTAACTACCGTACCTATGCGTCTGTTAACCCTGTTATGGGGAAGTGAGTTTAATTTACCAGCCCGCACTGCCACAGTCACTCGTCAACACACCTGTTTCCGTGACTGTGGACATACCCACGGGCTTCCCCGTTACACTAGACTATGCCTCCCACTGGTCGTCTGCAGTGAGGACCAAGCCTTGCATCACGTGTCCCCTCCGGTACACGAGGAGGCAGCTGTCGCATCTTTTCACCTGAACAGCGCGATCTCTCAGTGGCGAGGAGTAACGCGTGGGAGGCTCACGCTGCCCCCGATACTTCCTGATTCTGCTGTACGGGCGCACCAACCGACCTGTAGGAGTTGCTGTCCACAACGTCCAATCCCCACCCACCGGCTTTCCCACCCTCTAACACTGGCAATTGTGTTAGTATGACGACTGGCCATGCCGGTAGCAACGCCGAGAGCTGGGCTCGATACCAGCATCTCCTGCGTTAGTGGCGAGCGCCTTGCCCACTGCGCCACTCAGCCGCCTTGTTTACGTACTTTTGAGTTCTATTTTATACTTATCTGTTTTTATCTAGCACACTCTCAGGAGTAAAACAGAAAGAAGCATTTCATATAAAAGTATTCTGTATTTTTGTATGACAACTAATAAAGAAACTAAACTAAAACTAAACTAACACTTGAACGCCTCCCCTATCTTGCTATCTTCATCACTTGCAGGAGTAACAGCTGCAAACAACACCCTTCCCCCCTTCCTGGAGTGTGTGATTCCACAGTCAGACACAGCTCCTCAGCAACAATTGAAATAACTCCTGGCTCTGTCCCCCAGAGTCTCATGCCGTTTCACAGCCATGACAGCTGTAGACAATCAATTCATGACTGTGCATCACCCCCCCCCCCCCCGCTAACGAACGTCTCCTCCCACAACTGGTTTACCACAATACAAAAGTGGAGGCGCCCTTTTTTTTTTTTCGTAAACATCACCACTGCCATAGGCTTCCATTTGATCTGAAAATGTGTCTCGTAAACCTGTGAAAGTCACCACATCTCACTAATATATATAAGTGATATGTGCTTTTATTTTCCTGCTGTTTGTGTTTTCTTCCCCGATGAAAAGTTGCTCTATTGTTAATATGGTGTCTAACAAGGAGGAAGAGGAATTCTTCCCCGGATCCTGTATTATAGTGTATTATTCTGTATCATACTGTATTACATCACAATGGTAAAAGTTTCAGAAAACAAGTGACACTCGTCACCAATGCAAGAGACACCGGGTTCGACTCCGGCTGTCTGCGTTGCCTCCGGCTTGGGCCAGTCGTCATACTAACTCAATTGGCAGAGTTAGCCGGTGGAAGTCGATGGATGGTAATCTGGACGTTGTGGACAGCGACTCCTACAGGTCGGTTGGGGACGCCTGCACAGCAGAGACAGGAAATGGCGGGGGTAGTGTGAGCCTCCCACACCTCGCCAATGAGGCTGGCAGGTGCAAATATGTGACAGGCTGCCTCCTCGTGTATCGGAGGGGACACGTGATGCAAGGCTTCTATCCTCCCTACAACCGGCCAGTGGGGGGCATGTGCGAGCAATGTTCAAGACAGGGCTGGGGAGAATTGGCACAGCGGGTAATTGGGATGGGAGAAAAAAAATTTAAAAAAGAGGAGAAAAAGTGGATAAAAAGAAAATAAAAAATGAAAGTGACACGTAAGATGTTAGCATGGCATTCTAGTCAAATGTGGTGACTTTCTTCAGCTAATGTGACGTTTAAGGCATTTTCAGATATACGGGAAGCCAATGGTCATGGTGAATTGGCAGAAAATAACTACCAAATTCCTTAGCAACGGTAAAAGATTATGAAAAAAGAAGGCCACCTTGAGGCTAGAACGACAGAACCCACGTGTTGAAAAGACTCCTTTAAAGAGACTCCTTTTAAAGCCCACGGTCACTCCCTCCACATCTACCCTGTCAATGGGCACCACGTCGCCCCTCCATACCATCCTACCATCCTTGGCTACAAGGCTACTGTGTGTTTTTCATTTTTAGATGAAGTCTTATCTCCTCCTTCCAAGGGAGACCTGGGAAATGAGAGCCAGATGTGGTGATGTCAGCGCATGGCAGTGGCCCTCAGGGTGGGTTCGGCGAGGCTGCGGCAGGGTGGCAGAGGGGAGCTTGGTGGGAACTCGCACGGCGTCCTGGGGCCTGTAATCAGAGCTCTGACCGACGCCCCTTGTAACACGCGACAAACAGCGACCGTGGAGGACCATGCGGTCGCCGGCACGACCATGTGCTTGTAAATCCCTCCATTTACGACTGAATGAAAGGGAAACTGAAGTACGTCACTGGTTAAGAGTTGGGTTGGTTATGCAGCTTGAGTGGTGTGTTACTGGAGATGATTCAGAGGTGGTGGCAGCATTGTGACACACACACACACGTACACGCACACACATACACACGCACACACACACACACACACACACACACTAAGGTGGTGCGTCGATACAAATATTCCATGACCTCTAACCACCACCTTCACTCGTCGTCCTTCTAATGTTACGCATCATCAGCCACATCACTCAATTCCACATCACCATGGCAATGCTCGGATCCCCCCACCCCCCATGTTTTTGTGGAGTTCTCTAAACCTTTACCAGACTTCCTCTATTAAATATCCCGGCTCTGATGCTGGGAAAGTATAGTTGGAATGATTCATGTGTGCTGTGACGAGCACAGGTTTCAGCTGACTCAGTTTCTCTCTTTCGTCCAAAAACTTCCAGGAAACTTAAAAAAAAAAAAAAGGAAAGAAATATATATTTTATTACAGGGGGACAGAGTACAGTGTAGCTGATTTTGGTAAGCAGACACTGCTTGTTGGCGAGGGTTAGTACTATTGTACCCTGGCTACCATAAGCCTACTGCTCTGTGATCAGAGTTAAACAATTTAACAAACTTAAGAAAGATTTTTAGAGTTAGAGTTTTAGAGTTATATTGAAATTCTTTATTGGGAAAACCACTTGAGATACAGTATCTCGTTTTCGAGAGGGTCCCACATTTTGTGCAATGTAATACAGAATCAGAACACATACAGTAACACACAACAAAAAAATAAATAAAAGACACATACAAAAACATACAACAGAACAAGTACACACTATAAAAGGGGTTGCACATTGGTTTTGATTTATTTAGACTATAGACCAGCGATGTATCCCACTTCTGCACTAGACACATGAAAACTGCGACATCTAAATTATATCACCATTTAGGGTTGGGTAACGTTCACATTTGAACCGATACCGGTACCCGACGATACCTTTTTCTGTATTTTCATTATAACAAACATTGTATTTCTGTTGTCAAACTAAACTAAAGTCTAAACTTCTTTCAACATTGTTATCACACCACACAAACTAAAACCCCTCCCTGCCTCCCTCTCCCAAACCGTTTCTACAACAATTTTTTTATGTTGCATGATCATGTATATGTATATATATATACTATTAACACATTCAGCGCTGGAGCTATATGGCGAATATAGGTATAGATGGCCACCGCTTTAATCAATGGGAGGACGGGGAGATTTGCGAGTGCTTAAAATATATCTTGAATTATGGCTATGGGTCTAATACACCCGTCGCTTATCAATGAGTTGCTTGCAGTCAACATGTATGAAACGGATTGTTTTTACATCGGTACATTTCCGTTTTATACCGTTTTGAATACGAGTATAGTTTTGGTGATTTCTAGTAATTCCAGAGAAAGATGCGATAATAGTCCTTTAGTGGAATACACAAAACACGTTGTCATTTTTCAACTGATTTATTAATCGTTTTCAAATAAACGCTAGATTATCGATAGTATATGTGTCCTCATGCACGATACAGAAGCTGGCTGAAAAATCGCTTATCCGTGCATTGGTCGGCGCCAACAGCACACACACACACACACACACACACACACACACACACACACACACACACACACACACACACACACACACACACACACACACACACACACACACACACACACACACACACACACACACACACACACACACTGTGTTGTGATCGCTGTGAAAGAAACATCTGATTAACCCAAGATTGGTAACATAGAGTCCTTACCTCACATCTGATGTCCTGCAAAAAGATTAATCCAATTCCTGATCGCCATTCCAAATATTGATCGCGTTTATTGATCCAACGTTATATATCCAAAACACATAATCCACCGTGCTCAGTGTCCCCAGTCAATGTGGTATAACGATACTGCATGCCCGAGAAGGAAACCTGGACCGGACTTTTTTTTAATGCACAGTCCCAGCCAATCCAATCCAATGATGTGCAATACCATCCGGGAGACGATAGGCGGCGGTATTTGCCCTTTTGCGAGCTCAGACCCATTCCCAACGATAACATCAGGTTGGATGGATGAAAATGAATGGATATCGCTAATAAAAGAAATAACGATTAAAACCTGACTATATTCGTGATTGGTGCTCAAGCGTCGGCGAGTTAACCCGACTATCATTGGGTCTGGCGTCCAATGTTATCATGTATATTATGTATTATTATTTTATAATTTCTTTTATAAAATGTTTCTTTATTTTCTTTTTTCTCCCACATGAAACAAGACACAACACAATAGAGTAAGAATAATAATAGACAAGACTTCACAGGACAATAACAGCAATAATAATAATAATAATAACAATAATGACAATAAAATAGAAATAAAAATTATAAAAACAGAATATAAAAATATTATTATATTGCCACAGACATTACAAATAAATGTCTTCTAACTCACGACTAACTGAGTAAGAGTGTATAGAAATCTGAAACGAAGCCCCTTGAGGTTGTTCTGTCTCCGATTCGTTTTTTAAAACGAGTGTGGATGTAGTGGCTGACCATACGGGACCCCCATAAAAAGGATGCACCGGGAAGATCATAAAAATCTCTCAGGTCTTGAAACGCGCAAAGGCTAGTTTTATCATAAAGATTCCCCCAGAGTGTGGACTCCCTTCCTTTCCCACTGATGGTTGTTAATGGGTTTATGCCCGACAAGTAATTGTTGGTTATGAAATATTGGAGAGTCGAGGTGCCATGGGCACTTGATAGTACAAGACCTCTGTGCGTTACGCCATTCCTGAATCACATGGGAGATGATAGGATCAAATCGTAATTGACATTTTCTAATCGAGGTGTTGGAGTATATTATATCTTGTAGACTTTGTGGGTAGACTGTTGCCTCCTCCAAGGCGTGCCACGACACAGCAATCTCGGGATCAAACCATTTAATCAGGGGCCTGAGTAAGAAGGACCAGAAATATAATTTAAAATCCGGTATTGCTAGACCCCCGTCCTGTTTCCTACGCTGAGTGGTGGTTCTTTTGATTTGCGGTCGGTTGTTGTTCCAAATGAACTTAGATATTGTAGACTGTATTTTGTGCCAGTAGTCGATTGGGGGGGGGGGGGGGGGGGGGGTGGCATTGAGCTAACAAAGTTTATTCTGGGTAGTACGTTCATTTTGATAATCGATGCTCGGGCTTGTAGCGAGTTGGGGAGGCTCGACCATCTATTGAGATCCTGAAGTATTTTGTTGTACGTGCCTGTATAATTGTGTCTAATAGTCTGACTCAGGGTGGGGAAAATCTCGATGCAGAGGTATTTGAAATGTTCAACTATGGGGATGTCCGCCGGGAGGTCCACAGCCCTGGCCAACTCATTAAGGGGTAGACAAGCAGATTGGGGCATATTGATTTTGAAGCCTGATAATTCACCAACTTCGTCAATTATCCTAAGTAAGTTTGTGGCCGATTTGGAGGGGTCCTGCATAAAAATCAGTAAATCGTCCACATAAAGAGCAATTTTGTGAGGGGTATATTTGATTGTTATAGGGAAAATGTCTTCTGTGTGTCTTATAAATTGAGCTAATGGTTCTAGGGAAAGCACAAAAAGCCCGGGACTCAAAGGACAACCCTGTCTAGAATACCTCAAAACTGAGAAGAGAGGGGAGCAGATCTTGCCAGTCATTATCATTGCTGATGGAGTGGCGTAGTACTTTAATCATATGAATAAACTCCTTTCCCAGTCCCATAGCCTCCAGTACCGCCCATAGGTATGACCACTCCAGTCTATCGAAGGCCTTTATGGCATCCAAAGATAGGACTGTGGCTGGTGTTTTATTAACCTTACTAGTGTCGGGGCACCCTCATGGCGAACCATATAACGCGCTGTGTTGAGGCACGGCCAACCCGGGTTCGTTTCCCGGACCCGGCGTTCTTTGCCAAATGTCTTCCCCTGCTCTGTCTCCCATGTCTTCCTCTCCCTCTACCGGACTGCCCGGTAGTAAAAATGCAATAAAAATCTACAAAAACATATAAAAAAAAAGAAAAGAAAAGAAAAACCTTACTATTGTCGATTATGTGCAACAATCTTCTAAGGTTATCTGCAGCTAAGCGTCCTTGAATAAAGCCGGTTTGATCACGGTGTACTAGCTCCATCATATATTTTATTTTATATATATATATATATATATATTTTATATTTTATATACAGGACTTTGGCAAATATTTTGAGGTCGGCACCGAGGAGATTTAGGGGCCTGTAGCTACCACAGTAATTTGGGTCCTACAGGTGAATAGGGTAAACATTTTTACTAATAGATATCACAATGAAACTTCCCCAGTTGATTACTTATGACTTTTTTGTATTACAAGTTTTCTGAAATTGTATGTCTAAATATGCAAATGAGGCATGATCTACTTAAATGCACTAATTTGCATATAATTCCAGGACAGAAATATGAACATTGGATAAAGCCATTTTCAAAATTATGGTTTCATTTTGTTGACATATTAGAGCTAAAGGTTATTACAGAGGGGATTTTGGATATCTCTTTTTATCACTCCATAAATCAGAAAATACTCCATTCAGTCAATTTTTATGGTAAAATTCCATATTTCGCCATGTTTTTGGGAATGGATATAAATGTGATATAAATCAGGGTATGAATGTGATATCAACAAATCCTTCTGTAAATACCTTCAGAACATAGATATGAATAGAACTGGAAGGTTTGGTGTATGTGAGTGCTACTGAAGTGGAGATTTCTGGCTCAGAGTATGAGGAAAAACTCATTAAAACTCATTTTTGGGAAAACGCCTTCAAAGTTCTGTATTGTAAAATGCCATACTTTTTTTTTGAAACAGATATTTACAAACACAATACCTAATCAAACCATTAGTAATATAGACAACCTAAACACATGCCTGATAACTGAATAATAATAATGATGTTATTGAACTGAACAGAACTACACACAGGCTACAAACAGTGTAGTACCCCCTAATAGGCCAAACATATTTGAATAGATATCACTATGAAACTTTCCCAGTTTGTTATGTACATATAAACTAAGACCAAATATATTGCAAGTTTTCAGAATTGTATGTTTATATATGCAAATGAGGCACTTCCCCATTAAATATGTGCACATTTATGGATGCAATTAGGGTGACCAGGTGTCCCCCTTTTGGTTGTACTGTCCCATCATTTGAGACCGCGTCCCACATATTGAGAGGATGTCCCTCTTTTCGAAGCAAAAAAATAAATATCGAACACAAGACATTCCTGTCAAGTGATGAAGTTTGAATATTTAAAACAGATGTTAGGTGGTTACAAGCCGGCTGCCAGTGCCAAGATGAATGTGGAGAGATATAATTCTGTATTTAATTTGTATTTATTTTGATTTAACCTTTATCTATTCGGTGAAGACGAGTTATTCTAATAAAAAAAATCACATTATCTATCTGTCCCACTTTGTCCCACCAAAATCTTACTGTTGTCCTGCTTTTGGACTTTTTGCATCTGGTCACCCTAGATGCAATAAGGCAAAATGAAGTAAAATAAACAACTAAATGTGTGTTATTGACGTTTTATTGTCACTAGTTTCATAGAAGACATGTTTAGGAAGCAAAATATAACAAAATCTCAAAATCAACAAAAAAAAGTATATTTGCCTATTCACCTGGGGTGTCTCGCCTTAAGGAGTAAAGAAATAAGAGCCATATTAACATCCCTCGAGAATCCCCCTTGTTCAATGGAGTGTTTAATCATCTCAAGCAATAGTGGGCCTAGTGGTTCCCAAAACGCTAGGTATAGTTCGGGTGGAATTCCATCCCAGCCGGGTGCTTTGCCCTTCTGCATCTCAGCAATTGCATCTCTGAGTTCTAAAAGAGTGATCGGCCTCCCCAATTCCCCCGCCCCCTCCTCGGATATCCTCGGTAGCTCAAGTCCGCTGGTAAACGCCTCGAATTTCGATTGATCAAAAGTGACTTCTGAACTATATAGATGGGAATAAAATTATCTAAAGGTGTCATTAATCTTCTTTGAGTCTGTTGTTAACTCCCCCTGTAGGGTTCTGATTGAAGTGATATCTGAAAACTGATCGTTAGCACGGATTCTCATTGCAAGTAAGTGACTAGGTCTAGCACCATGGAAGTAGTAATTCTGTCTTGTTATGTGCATTAAAAATTCTGAACGCTGACTAAGAATAGAGTTGATTAACTTTTCAATGATTTTATGCTGTGTATTGGTCTGTTCATTGTAGTTAGATTGTAGCGCAGAATATAGGTCAGCGTATAAAGTTTCTAGTTTTTCAAGCTTAGATAACGTTAGGTTATGACTATAACCAAGTTCTGTTAGTTAGGGGCGATGCTTGGCTTCGCCTTCTGCACTATCTCGCGTACGTGCACGCGTACTGAATAAACCACAAATGTACCTCTAATACCAGTATTAGTCTGACCACACCCCTCATCAGCTTACCTTCATAAGCAGGTGTGTGGTCACCTGCTCTCCTCCTTCCCAAGCTTTCACCACAAGGTGAGGTCAAGGGCTGCAGCGGCCGTCCGAAGCCAAGCATCGCCCCTAACTAACAGAACTTGGTTATAGTCATAACCTAACGTTCTGTATCGTTAGGGGCTCAGCTTGGCTTCGCCTTCTGCACAAGGGAGGCCAAGCGGAGCCACTTGGCTGACAAATACACCCCGCTGACAGCCCCCCAAAACCATCAGAACAGGGAGGGCCGAGCCCCCCCGACCCCCCCTAATGGAGGGTATCCCCCCTATTAGAGGCTTCACGGGAAGGTGACGGACCCGACCGTGCGAAGAGCTCTCAAGCAACTTAACGCACAGGGTGAGCAGACCGTGGCTTGACCCCACGACTACACACACGCACAACCCGCATGCCACCCGGGAACGAACGGAGGAACAACCTCGTTACTGCCCCCAGAATCACGGGGTCAAGGGCAAACCCAACCCCGTGGCAAGGCCGTAGCAGCGGAGCGCGAAGGAAGACCCAGACCCACCAAAGGGACTGGACCCCCGGAATGGGGGCCCGGAGAAGTCCATGATGCCAGCATCAAGACCCCACCAGGGGGGCACCTAGTGACCCCGCCCCTCACATCGCCAGCGTATTCGGACAAAGGCCCCTCAGCCGAGCGGGCCCTGTCCCCCTCAACAGCACACCGCCTGGAACACAAGCCCTGCAACAGGCAGACAGCATGGTCATAACACACAAGAGTTAACCAACGGAACAGGCAGTGCACCGGGGAAGACCAGGCAACAGGCTGTCAACCCAAGCCTGGAACAACTGCGGACGAGGCAGGCGCCAGAAAGGACAGCCGAAACAGCCGCCCCGGCGGAAGGGGCGTATGCTGGCGTTGTCGCATAACCAAGCTTTCAACAGCACGTCAGGAGCGGGATCCGTAGACCACACGGCCCCTGACAGCTGCCCACAGAAAAGCCCATACGATCGGCAGACGTCATGAACGTGCAGGGGCACCCTCAACCGGAGAACCGGGAGTTGACACTGCAGCAACACACCAGAGAACCAACCACCCAGGCATCACCCCATGCAACGGTTGGTCCCATAACCCCTCAGGAAAACCCCGAAACGCACCGGCGGTACCACCGCAGCCCGCGTTCCGGTTCCCAACAGGGCCATCCCGGGCCTACAGGTCAACGGGCATCACCCCGGACCGGGCCCGGCGATACGGGGAGCACAGGATCCCAAAGGAGGTTAACCCCACCCAACAGGCTCCTCAGCGCCAAAACGCAAGAGAAGAGCGTAATATGGAAGACCAGCCCCCAGCACCCCGCACTCGGTACCAACAAGGGGTCCCATAACGCACAACCCTGTGACACCCGGATCGACCTAGCATTTTTCCCCCCGAAAAAACCCTAAGTCCCTCAGGGTACCAGAACAGCAGATCTGCATCCCCAGCGGACAACGGGTGCACTGATCTGGACCAGCGCGACCAGAACCAGTCCCGTGCCCTAACCACGCCGACCTGCCAACCCCAGGAGAAGGGGCAGATATGCGCGTCTGATCCCAACATAAAAAGAAGGCGCCACCCAGACGTGTCGGCATGAACCGCGTCCGGCGGCCCACCCCTAGGGCGTGAGACCCTTCCCATATGCCCAGACCCATTCCGTCATCATCCCCTGACATGAACGGGAACCCATCGACAACACACAGGATGTCGGAAGAGGAAAAACCCCCATCCCAATTGCTCCATAAAAACGCTGTTTCACCAAAGCAAACGAGGCGCGCCAGTCAGCAACGGCCAAAGCACATCCTGAGCCAGCACTATGTGTGCGTTTGGACATACCCACATCAACAATAGGCCGGCTAGACCACCATATTGAATCCCCAAGACGCCCAGGGAAACGACAAGAGGGGCGAGATGCAATCAACTCCATGAATGAACATTCAACTCTTTATAAAATAAAGAAAAGGCATCACATGTATGACCTAACTGCACAGCTGGGAGTAAAAAACCCTGTGTTTTCACATGATTTTAATCCAGTCACTCCTCTTAATCAGAGTGTAAGACCAGATTCCCCCAGAAACACCTTCCCACATGAGACCACGGTCAAGAAAAAGATATGTAAACTGTGAGACACGTGACCAACAGACTCAAGTTTGACACAAAAACGAGCGCAGCAGGTTAAGTCCTGCGCTCTACCCTCGACATCTTTACGACACCAGCTCATGGAAGGCGTCGCCATAGCAACAACGCTATAACGGGCGGGGAAAACCCACCGGATCCTGTCATAACAGGAGTCGGTAGAATACCCCTCCCCCCCCCCCCCACCTCCCCCGCCAAGCACTGGCTTGGCCCTGACTGGCTTAGCAGGAGGGTCAACAACCTCTAAACCAATCAAGTGGGTAAAGGAGGGGTTTATCCGACACCCCCTCCCGAAAAACACACCTTCTATCCCTACACACAGAAAACAACCGTAGCCATTTTGAAAACCTCTGGTAGAACAAAACACATATAGCATAAGCTAATACAATGTTAGCTACCCACAAAGTGTAAAAGGGATTACAACAAAAAACACAAGTCGCCTGTGCGTGAATCCCATACCCGCAGCCTAAGCTATAGGAAGACGTTGAACGAGAGTAATGGCTAGGCCATGAAAAGTGTGTACGAGCATTACTGCAACTAACAACACAGCGTTGTGAACACATACTTAGTTAAAGCAATGGAATATCACCAGTTCTAATTGCATGTGGAGCATCAAGCTAATAGAACCTATTACCGAGTGTAAGTTGCAGACCTTGCTTAAAAACTCGTAACACAACACAACTCATTCCCCCAACGTAACAGGGTAGATTCATAAAACACAACCCCACCACATGATTTGTATTGAAGAAACACACAGTTTGTTCGGCCAACCACAGTCCCCCTTATATCAGGGAACTTTTTTATTAAATAAATAATATGTGATCAAGGCACAAAATCATAGGGGGGCCGGGGAGGGTGTAGAGGAGGGGACACAGAGGGGGAAAAGTCACTCAGCGGCGCCTGCCACCTCGCGCCGCTCGAGTCTGGCCACCCCGGGGAGCCCCGGAGGGACGGTAGTTTACAGTCTGCTGGACACGACGTTCCCTACCGTCTCCTCCGGTCTGGGATGGGCCGGCGGTGGCTGAAGCGTCGCCTCGTCTCCTAGCCCTCTTGGCAGGGCCAGCAGCGGCGGCGGGAGCAGTGGTAGCGGCGACGGAGACAGCTCGACGTCGCGGAAGCCTTCTGCCCCCACCGGCAAGGACGGGAGGCGGAAAATGGGGTTGGAGGATGGATCTCTCCTCTGCCATCTCTCTGCATGTTGAGGTCATCAATAGCAGGGCCTTCCCGAACAGGCCAGCGTCGGAGAGGTCGGCCGTCAGAAGAGGGGCTCTCTTCTTCTCAGGTACACGAGCCTGCTCCAGCCAAAGGTGACGCTGGCCCAGGGTGGCCAGGGCGCGCACTTTACCCATGGCTATGGCTAGCACCTGGGAGAGGTGCAGCACAGCTCCCGCAGCCTGGGTGATCTGATCGCACCTCACCTCGTTCAGATCCGCGCCGCCCGTCATTATCCCCGATACAAATCTAGCCAGGTGGGCGATGTTAGAAGCCGCAGCCAGCGACTGTGTACCGGCGATAAATGACTGGTCACCCCAATAAGCCAATCGCCTAGCCGACCTCCCCTGGAGGACCGGCTTGCATAGGGGCTCCCACACCATATCCGGACAGAGGAGCGCGGCCATCGGATTGTCAAGCCGAGGTACGCCCTCCCCCATACCTTTGACCAACCCCGACACCCGCGTAACTGGTACGTAGGCGGGAGTCAGTCCCATGATGTTGGAGACCGCCTGGCCCCGACGAACATAGGCCCCCATCGATGGGAAAAATGGGTAGACAACGTCCACCCCTCTCACCGGGGGACGCTGCCAGGGATGGCCTATGAGGTCATCAGGGACAGGAGCAGGCAATGGCTGCGGCAGCGGCACACCGTTTGCAGCGGCGGCTACCGCCATGAGCTCGGGAAACAAGGCCCGCAGTTCCCCCTGCGGACCCTCCTCCACCGACCCCGCATCCCTCGCATACAGCAGGCTGCGACTGGTCAAGGAGCCACAATCCGATGCGGCCGACAGTAGGGCATCCTGTTGATGAGGCCAAGGTGGTTCCCCGACATCCTCGAACAAGGCGCCCCGTGGAGCCATTTCCCCCCACCCCGGGGTCTCCGGAGGAGGGATACTCTCCTCCACGGGACCATCATACAAGAACCCGTCCGCCTCCTCCATGAAGTCTTCAGTTTCCATCAGAAATCCAGAGTCGGACGCGGCCTCGCTGGTCTCCAGCAATTCCCCAAACCCAGGCCGTTCGCGTCTGCACGCCACCATGTGACGACGTGAGCGAGCAGACGCAAAAAGTTTTCGTCGCAAATCCCCTGGCTCCAAGACAATCCCCCGTTCATCAACGGGCGATTCCCCAGAAACAGAGGAACCAGAGTCGAGATCAGGCCATCGCCGGAGCGACGGCTCCGAACCCTCGGCTCGTCGGTGAGGAAAACTATCCACCGGCAGTCTCCCGGGCTGGGTCGGCAACCACGAGAGTGGCAACAGCCCAGCACCGGAACGCACGACGGAGGCGGGAATGGAGAATCGGTGGTGAAGAGTAGGTCTAGCGGGTCTACTCTCCGCGGAATACATTATGACCCAAACCTTTTTCTTATATAAACAAGTGAGAGAAGAAAAAGGTTAGGCACAATGTAAACCTAGTCACAACTCTTTTCAACTTATCAACGACACGTCAAGTGGGGTACTACCGAGGCACTTCCTTGTGGTGAAAGCGAGAAGGAGGAGAGCAGGTGACCACACACCTGCTTATGAAGGTAAGCTGATGAGGGGTGTGGTCAGACTAATACTGGTATTAGAGGTACATTTGTGGTTTATTCAGTACGCGTGCACGTACGCGAGATAGTGCAGAAGGCGAAGCCAAGCTGAGCCCCTAACGATACAGAACCGTGCTTTACGTAAGTTGGAAGCAAAAAGGGTGGTGTGGCTTCTGATAAATCCCTTCACTGAGTTCCATAATATTCTAGGATCCTTTACTGTGTTAACATTAATTCTCAAAAATTCTGTGTTTTTCTCTGAATTCGGTACAGAAGTCTTCGTTTTTTAGTAGCTACGAGTTAAATTGCCATCTGGGGGCTTTTGTGGTCAAAGAGATACCTTTATGATCGGAGAGAGCCATGGGTAATAAAGAGACATCAAAGCTGTCCAGTTAGACCAGTATCGCAGGCCCAGGCCCGAAAGGCAGCGGAGGATTGCTTTTGATCATGTATCTCTGAGGTTCCGGATCTGTCAATCATTGAGTCCCAACACGTATTAAAATCGCCCCCCACAATAAAGGTGTAGTCATGGAGCTCCAACATTATCCTAGTGATTGTCTAGTGCCTAGTGAATCTCCATCAAATGTGTTCGGAGCATACACGAAAATGTATGCGATTGTCCTGTTAGAGTATTCAACTTTTGCCATCGTTATCCTTCCCTCTGTATCAGCCCAAACATCCAACACCCTAATATCCAAATGACATGTTGTCACAATGGCGACACCTCGAGTCTTGTTGTTCACGGAGGAGGATATTACATGATAAAATCGGTTCGCTAATCTTGCTACATCAGTCTTCATGAGGTGGGTCTTAGAAGAGCCAAATCTATTATTTTTCTTTTCAGCAGACCCAGCACACTGGTGCGTTTATGTGGTGTATTTAAACCACCCATGTTCCAGATTAGTGTGTTCAAATTAGCCATAGTCATATTTGTAAGTGTACCAACATACCAGCCAAGCAAGGATCGAGAAATGCGGGTCCCGAGAGGTCCAGTCCATCTGTAATACACCTTTGATATTGGAGGAAGAACAAATACACAGGCACCAATAGTACTCAACCCAAACCTAGTTTCTATCCCCTTAACCACAATGACCAACCTGTTGAGCGTAACAGAAAGAAGCATTTTGTATAAAAGTATTCTGTACTTCTGTATGACAACTAATAAAGAAACTTGAAACTTGAACTTGAACTCACACTTAAATCTATTGGAATCATAGATACTGTATATGTATCCCCATAACATAATGAGGTGAACACCCCCACTAGTCCCTCAATAACAAAAAAATAAATAAAATGTATGAATATTGAAATTAAACATTTCCACAGTGTATATGAAGCAGACCCTCATGTATACAAAATTATATATTTATAAAGCACAGACAACAGTAGTGCCTTAACTCATTGAGCGCCATGCTGTTTTCCCATCAATGGCGCCAGCGTTATTGACCATTTTCGCGATGTTTGCGTACGCGCATTTTTTCCCCGTAGCCTATGTGTGCGAAGACGCTCTCTGATTGGCTAGCCGCGTACAGCGAAGACCCTCTCTGATTGGTTTAGCGCCGAAGGGTCTCTTCCGCCTTGTACATATATATTCTCTGCTTCAAAGTGGTTATGCTTTGGCCCTCTTTCGAAGTGGGTTCTATTTCGTAATGGATCTCGCACAGCATCAAACTTGCACTGTACTTCACTTCGTGCACGTGCACTGAATACAAAATTCCACCATGTACCTTTACATCCCAACATTCGTCTGACCACACCCCCATCCGCTTACCTTCATAAGCAGGTGTGTGGTCACCTACTCGCCTCCTTCTTCGCTTTCACCACAAGGAAGTGCCTTCGGTAGATCCCCACTTGACGAGGTTGTTGGTTGAAGAAAGTTGAGACGTGTTTACATTGTGCTTATTTTTTTCTTCTCTCATAAATATTCAATAGAAAAATCTAAGTAATAATGTCTACTTCGGAGAGTCGCAGAGCCACTCTCCACCAGCGGTTCTCCATTTCCGCCTCCGTCGTGCGTCCTGGTGCGGGGCTGTTGCCTCTCTCGTGGTTGACAGCCACGCCCGGTAGGCGTCCGATGGGTAGTTTGCCTCTCCAAGGAGCTGGTGCACCGGTGCCGTCGCCTCTGCGATGGCCTGGTCGTAGCTCTGGTTCCTCTGCTTCCGGGGAATCGTCCGCTGTTGAGCGGCCGGTTCCTTTGGTTCCGGAGGATTTGAGACGCAAACTTTTTGCGTCTGCTCGCTCCCGTCGCAAGATGGTGGCTTGCAGACGCAAACGGCCTGGGTTTGGTGAGTTGCTGGAGCCCAGTGAGGATGCGTCGGTCTCTATCTGCCCGATGGAAACAGAGGATTACATGGTAGAGGCAGACGGGTTCTTATTTGAAGGCCCGGTAGAGACGAGTATCCCGCCCGTCCAGGTAACACTGGAGGGGGGTGAAATGTCTCCTTGGGGCGCCTTGTTTGAAGACGTCGGGGAAGACCCTCGGACTCGTCGGCAGGATGCCCTACTATCAGCCACATCAGAATGTGGCTCCTTGACCAGTCGAAGCCTGCTGCATGTGAGGGATGCGGGCTCGGTGGAGGAAAGTCTGCAGGGGGAACTGCGGGCTTTGTTTCCCGAGCTTATGGTGGTGGCGGCCGCTGCAAACGGCGTGCCGCTGCCGCAGCCACTGCCTGTTCCTGTCCCTGATGATCTAATAGGTCATCTCTTGGGAGATGGCAGGGAGGGGGGGGGGGGGGGGGGGAGGGTTGCCCTGACTCTGCTCCTATTAAAAACAGGCGTTGAGTGTTGGGTTTCCCCCCGTCATGGCATACGTCACTACGCACGTTGCTATGACGATGGCTTCCGTGAGTTAGATCTTTACGTACGATCTGTTGTGTCAAAGTGTCGGGATAGAGCATCTGGTAACGACAGGGTGGTTGGTTCCCTGGTGTGTTGGAGCAGAATCAACTCCCGGGTTACTCGGTTGAGTGTGCCCCTGCACGTTCATGACGTCTGCCAAATCATGTCAGTCTTCTCTGCCTCGACCCCTCTGGGTGGGGGTTTTTAATGGAGGCTTTGTCATGGTGATCAACAATGCCAGCATACGCCCCTTCCGCCGGGGCGGCTGTTTTCAGCTGACTCCTTTGGTGCCTGTCTCGTCCGCAGTGCTCCAGGCTCAGGTTACAGCCTGTTGCCTGGTTTCCCCGGTGCGCTGCCTGCTTCCGTTGGTTGAACTTTTTTGTGTGCTTACGGCCATGCTGACTGCCTGTTCTGCAGGGTCAGTGTGCCAGGCGGTGTGCTATTGGGGGGAAAGGGCCCGCTCTTGGAAGGGCCTTATCCGAATACGCTGGCGATGTGGGGGGCGGTGTCACTAAGTGACCACCTGGTGGGGTCTTGATGCCTGGCGTCATTGACCTCTCCAGGCCCCCGTTTTCCAGGGGATCCAGTCCCTTCAGTGGGTCTGGGTCTTCCTTCGCGCTCCGCTGCTACGGCCTTGCCACGGGGTTGGGTTTGCTCTTGACCCCGTGATTCTGGGGGCAGTAACGAGGTTGTTCCTTCCGTTCGTTCCCGGGTGGCATGCGGGTTGTGCGTGTGTGTAGTCGTGGGGTCAAGCCACGGTCTGTTCACCCTGTGCGTTGAGTTGCTTGAGTGCCTCTTCGCACGGTCGGATCCGTCTCCCTCCCGCAAGCCTCCAATAGGGAAGGTATCCTCCATTAGGGAGGGTCGGGGGGGCTCGGTCCTCCCCGATCTGATGGTTGTGGGGGGCCTCAGCGGGGTACATTTGTCGGGCTATGGCTCTCGCTCAGCCTCCCTTGTGCAAGTGTGATGCTGAGCGAGATCCATTACGAAATAGAACGTTAGGTTATGGCTATAACCAAGTTCTATGAGTAATGGTGACGCTCAGCATCAGACGCCGCTGCGGCCCTTGATCTCGCCTTGTGGTGAAAGCGTGGGAAGGAGGCGAGTAGGTGACCACACACCTGCTTATGAAGGTAAGCGGATGGGGGTGTGGTCAGACGAATGTTGGGATGTAAAGGTACATGGTGGAATTTTTTATTCAGTGCACGTGCACGAAGTGAAGTACAGTGCAAGTGTGATGCTGAGCGTCACCATTACTCATAGAACTTGGTTATAGCCATAACCTAACGTTATGCTTAGAGTTAGGGTTAGGGTTAGGGTTAGGGTTAGGGTTAAGGTTAAGGTTAAGGTTAAGGTTAAGGTTAAGGTTAAGGTTAGGGTTAAGGTTAAGGTTAGGGTTAGGCGGAAGAGACCCTTCGGGCGCTAAACCAATCAGAGAGGGACTTCGCTGTACGCAGCTAGCCAATCAGAGAGCGCTTTCGCACACATAGGCTACGTTTAAAAATCACGCTTTGCGGACCCGTCGTGTGTTCTGTGTTATAGCTATGAAAACAATAGTATGGCTCATTTGACAGGCACTGTTTATAGTCCAATATTGACAAACCTGTTTGTTTCGACATTTGTGCACTATTCCACGCTAAACATCGCCCTGTTTCGAAATAAGTCTTGTTTTCTAGATAGTTAGATATGACGTGTTATATGCATATGCGCAAATCGTTCGGGTTGCTCGCCTTAAACCTATATTATTTCCAAATCAAAGGTATATACCATATAGATGTTTCTTCACAAAATCATCAAGGGGGGGGGGGGTCGTTTCACGAAACTGTGATTGTTACCAAAAGCATGTTTTAGGTTCGGTAAAGTACGACGCTGTGATCAATACAAAAGCATGTTTTAGGTTCTGTAAAATATACCTAAAATAGACCTTACCTTAGTCAGAAGGTATTCCAAAATTAATAATCTGTGTAGTTCCATCGCGATCGCCATTACTCGTGTGAATTGGGTCTGGCTATAATACGGGGAAAAAATAGGTTTCAGGCGAGCAGATGAGCGACAGATAGCTGTGTGTGCTTCTCACTTTGAGGGGGAAGGGATTCCTGCAGCCAGAGGTACCTCAGTAATGAAAGACACCTTAGAGACCCAGTTCGAAAGGTAGGCGATACTGCCACCTGGCGGGATTCGATCGTCATTGCAATTTTAACGTAGGCAGCGGTGCCAGGGAGAAACAGGCAGGTCTGCGCGAGTGTTTAGAATGGGGAAATCGGAAAAAATATCAAAGGATCTAAAAACGAATTTTCGTGTTTTTGGCGCTGAACGGTTGGATTTGAAACACTAGTATTCTCGTTTTTGGCGAAGAAATAATTAAGTGGCCATCGCCCCTGCATCACCCATAGGCTGTCTACCCCAGTTGACTGAGTATCAAAAGTAGTGAACTTGTACAAAATGTATAAAAATAAAACATAAAACATTCCATGTCGCTGTCGTTAATCCTAGTCAACGGATTGATAGGCTGCTAAGTAAGTTAAATAATAATTACCGGGGTAAAACCGCCATAGGGGACCCCGCAAACAAAAATAAGACATAAGACATAATCGAGCCACTCATTAAAATTCTGTATTATAAATTCTGTATTATTATGGTAATTCGTTATGTTTAGCATGTCGTCAGCAGAACGCTGTCAAAACACTGCTTGGTAAAGCAATAATTGCTATCTACCTGAGTGTCTAACATTAATCAACTTAGAACCTGTTAGCCATTGTAGCTTGCATATCTTAATCGCTAGGCTAACGAGCAAGCTCAATAGGTCAGCCCACTATAACTCGCTAGGCTGCTTAAAAGATGAACTTGGATCAAAAATAGCATAACTATTAATGCAGTACAGTTTGCTAGCCTTACACACGTGCAGTGGCGGTTGGAATGCCCCACGGGCCCTGAGGCGAGATTGACAGCTCGGGCCCCCCCCCCCACACCGATATTTATTGTATTATTAAAAAAGAATTATCAAATTTTTTTTTCTTTTTTTTCTTCAACATGAAACAAAACATATCACAATACAATAATAATACGTCAAATGTATATACTCCTCTTTTTCTGGACTCTTTTCGTATCACAAACAGTACTGTATTTGCAAATCTGGTATGTCATGTATAGATGTAGCACTACTGTCTATCTGTATGTCATGTATGTCATTATGTTATGATGAATTGAAAATGGGGGACCCTGATGTAAACAAGACGAAAGTCTTTCTCTGGTCTGCATCCCCTTAACAATTGTATGTATTGAGCTGTACTGTATTGTACCCATTCTGCAATCTGTTAAATAAAGTTTTCATTCATTCACCATGACATTACGTTAGTTAGCATCCAAGCTAGCATGATAACGTTAGTAGTTAGAAACGGCTAGGCTGCCTGCTTACCTGCAATAATGTTGTCATCGTCCTGGACAGATAGACTTGTTAAATCATAATATCCACACTTTGTGCTGGTCCTCAGTAAATGTCCCGGCGTCGTCGGATTTTAATACACCATCGTAGAGGTGGTGATGTTTCAGGTGACTTATTATGTTGGATGTGTTATAGCTTGTTGCCCCTTTCCCTCCTCGTGGAACTTCTGCATTGCATTTATTACAAATAGCAAGCAATCTTTTTCCTCTGAAACTATTCATAACCGACGCCATCTTTGTTGTTTACGTCCGCGCTGCTTGTGCCGCGTTCACGTTACGTGGGAAGAAGCGGAAGAACCAGAGGACATCTCGTTGCTACAACTAGGAAGCCTTCACGCATTGACTCGATGAAACGCCCACATCCATACTTCCACAATTTGTGACGCGAAGTGGGAGATATCGGGGTCTATAAAAAAATCCCATATGTCCTAGTAGGAATTACCTCTATGGGAATTACCACTAGGAGGCTGACGTGAATGGTTTTTTCCCAGTCGGAAGCTGGTTCTTCCGCTTCTTCCCACGTAACGTGAACGCGGCACAAGAAACTTACGTGGCTACGTCACAGCCAAGAAAGGGAGCGCTGGATTTGTGTAAAACGCCCTGTTCCTAAACCACACGCTATCAGTCGTACCACAGTACTGGCAAAACGGGAGGAGCCTACAGTCAAAACAAACGCACAGTCAGTCTGTCGATCCAGTCCCACACGCGAACGGCAACTCCATTCAGTCCCGGGCCCGCCCCCCCCCCCCCCCCCCCCCCCCCCGCGCGCGGGCCCTAAGGCGGCTGCCTCGCCTGCCTCGCCTATATCGCCGCGCCAGCACACGTGGACCATGTTAGCCATGAGGGAACCCAGTTGACCTAGCTTAGCTTAGCTTAGCTTCAGTGTGGTGAACCATCGTAATTTGTTAACTTAATAATGAATGAGTATAGTTGTCTTGGGCCAGCATAACATGAAATTGTTAGCCAATGTAGCCAGTCTGTTATAACACGTTAGCTAATAAAGGTACATATCTGACTCAGCTTAGGCTGATGTAGCTTAGCACCGCAGAAATGAAAGTCTCATGTGCGTGGTCAACTTAGCTTGGGCTAACTGTAGACATGTCAGACAATCACGTTGTTAGCAAGCATCTTCGGTAGTTTCTGGGTTTTTCCATGCGTCCCTTAGGAAGCCCTCTGCTTCTGCGACCAATCCGAGCCTCTCTCTTGTCCCCTGTTTGGTTACGATAGTTAGCCTGGCCGGGAAAAACAGAAACCCGGGGGATTAGCTAGCAACTCTTTACCCAAAACTTCTTGTAGCATCTCAGGAAAATAGTGTGATGGAAGGGGTTCTTCAATGTTCTCCGGCAGACCGACAACTCTAACCTTTCTTCCAGCGTCTCCACGGCTGCTCTTATTTCTGCAGTTATTTCGGCTTAAACTGCTTTGCGGTAGGCCTCAAAGTGTGTCTCGAATAGCTTCTCGACTCTCGAGTAGCCTCTCGATAACCGCTAGGCTACATCCACTCAGAATAGCCTCTGTTGTAATCGGCGTTTGAGGTTGTATCTTGTCGGCTGTAGACGACACACCACGCTTGGTCGTTTGCCTGCCATGTCTTATCACAAAAGGTATTATAATGTGGAAATTATTAGTAAAAAGAAAGAAAAAAAATACCAGTGAGGGCATTAAAAGTGAAAACATTTTTAAAGTTAGAGGAGCAGGTATGAATGTGCGTCTTCACTCCATGATCACGTAGCTCCTCTAAAGATGTTTGTGTATTCCAGTGCTTGGGAGCATTCAACCCTCAAACCATTGACCTCTAAAGGTTGTGTTAAAGTGGTGTGTGGTCTAGTTATGCTGCTCTGATTACGTCCCCGTGAAGTTGGCAGGCTTCAGATTTGAAAAAACATATCTTCATACATTTCTGCCATGTTTTCTATGCAAAATCTTTTTCTTCAAAATACTGTAACTAGTAACTGATGGCTTCAGATACATGTAGTGGAGTAGATATTTCCTTTGAAATGTAGTGTAGTAAAAGTACAAAGTTCCCTAAAATGAAAACACTCAAGTAAAGTACAAGTACCTCAAAGTTTTACTTAAGTACAGTACTTGAGTAAAAATATGTTACTTGCCACCACTGGTTATGCTATAAGGACTCATGCTGCATATCAGAAAATGTATCCCCTCCCCTCCAGAAGTTAATTCAAGACTTAATTCAAGATAGGAGGGAGCTTATGCACAGCAGACATTCAGATCACACAATGACATTGTCAGTGTGCCATACACCAACTGCACACGCTACTGCTACTTCAAATAACACATCTGTCATCAAGCACAAATAGACTTAAAACTATAAGACTGTAGGACCAGATATAGGGAGTGTCCAGAGTTGTGTCAGATTACTTTTAAATTAAGTCAGTTACTGAATACAAACAAATACAAACACATGACAATTTTTGTAACAAGTAAGTAACACAATCCCTTGGATTACAAAACAATTGTAATAGTATGTGAATACAATTTGGATTACTTCCAAATCAAACATTGAAAGGATTGCACCATATAACAAAGACATTAAAGGGGAACTATCTTATAAATGGCCTTTTTGAGTGTTTAGCATTGTTTCCTAGCTATGTGAATTTATATTAATATGATCTATGTCTCAAAATTCTCATATTGGCGCATTCTTCCAATTCTCCTCTCACAATATTCACCCTCACTGAACTGAGTCATTTGAAAATGTGCCTATATGTGATGTCAGAGAGACACCGCTGCATGTTAATGTTCAGGCGAACACGACGCTGCACAGTGGTTTAGGAGCCCAGGCTCAAAACAGCTCGAGATCTTGAGGTAGAAAAATGCTGTTTTTGAGGACTTGATTAGAAATACAAAACAATGAATAAAAAAAATATATATATTACAGAGGTGTTCCATAGACTCACAGGAATTGTGTAAAAGTGCCCAAATAGTGAAAGAAATAGTAAAATAGTTCCCCTTTAAAGAAATAGTTCCACACATACTCTTTTCTCCTCTTTAACCAACTCTACATTTGCAAGCAAAACATTTAGCATATTCAGCATTTACAGATGGTCAAATCAAATTACCCCCACAAAAACATTCTAGCATGAATGTCTACAGGTGTATTGTATTGTTTCTTTTGTTCAAGTTTTTCTTTTGTTCAACTTTGTTGCTCATGTTTTTAATTAAAGGCCACAGGGAGGACTTTGCTATTGTAGCGCAAGAGGAGCTGGCAAAATGTTCATCTGCCAAGCGGTTCCTCTGCGGGGTAAAGATGTTGCCATTCAACAGGTGCACAGGAGGGTAAGATGATGTTGGATTTAAGTTAAGAGCCTGTTCCCCCTTGGAAAGTCATGAAGGCAGTTCAGACTCTTCTGACTGTATACTTCCTGACTTCATCAGCAACACCACCTTTGACATTGGAGTTTCCACGTCCAAAACTGAAGATGCCCTGTAGAATTCATACTGCTGACTCAGGTTGCCAAGATTGCATGCATTTACTACACTCTTTCAGCTTTTTCCAGCCACCACAAACGGACACCACACACCTCCAATGTACAGTCCCCCCCCACCCCCACCTACCCAATCCAATGTACAGTTTCTACGTCAAATGTATATACTTTTTTTCTCTGGACTCTTTTTGTATCACAAACAGTACTGTAATTGCAAATCTGGTATGTCATAAATGTATAGATGTAGCAGTACTGTCTATCTGTATGTCATGTATGTCATATATGTTACGATGAATTGAAAATGGGGGACCCTGATGTAAACAAGACGAAAGTCTTTCTCTGGTCTGCATCCTCTTAACAATTGTATGTATTGAGCTGTACTGTACTGTACCCATTCTGCAATCTGTTAATAAAGTTTTCAATCAATCAATCATAGTTGCTGTTTTTTGTCATTTTTGCATCTCGACTGGTGACCAACAGTGCAAAGCATCTATTGCTGCCAGTTCCGTGCCATTGACAACAGAGAAAAGGTGTGTTGCAGCTCTCTTCTCGCATAGCTTCTTCTTCAGAGTAATCAGTGTGGGGAGCAGCATTCCAAAGAAGCATTTATTTTCTCCTTGCAGAAGGTCAAGAGCGATGGCGAGTGGCTTTAAGACCTCAGCATATTCTTTCAAGAAGGCAGTCTCATGGGAAAGCATCCTGGCAATCTCCAGGCGGTCACAAACTTCCCCCGGTTGTGCATCACTTAAAGACACAACTTTTTGAGTTCCAGCAAGTGACACATGGAACAATGAGTCTCATTTTCTCTATGTCTTCCACAGCTTCAGCAGCCAACGGTGATCAGCGGGCCTTGTTCCATAATGGTGAGCTAGTGGCCACTGCACTGTACTACATTTTGCACATTGGTGTCAACGTTTTCACAAGATCCTCGGAGGCTATCAAATCCATTGTGTGTGATGCACATCTATGGTGGTAGGGTAGATAGAGATCTGTCTCTTCAGAAAGAATAGCATCTGCATTCTACTTGGAATTCACCTTCATCTGCCTCATCGTGGTCATCGCACAACAAACGGATTTAAGAATCCTTGAAACTAGTAATATTTGGGAATAAATTAGAACCATGACCAAATATTACACAAAAATATTCATATTACCTTCATTCACACACAGATGAATAGCACCAACATTTGTATCACACAATTAAGAAAATATATAATAATTATTATATATAATGATAAATAATAATTATTATTGAGAACCCCTTCCATAAAAGATACCTTCTATTTCCCCTGCATGTGTCCCCTGTATTTCCACCTGCTGTTTCAATCCCTTAGGCTTCTAACAGGATACCAGCAGCTTTCCCTCTGGCAGACAATAAACCAAAGAGTACATATTAAAAGTTACCTTGACACATTAGTAATACCTCTTCAAAGTGACAGTGACATTGAGGTGTGGATGGGGACGGTAGGGGTCTGTGTTGAGAAAGGGGAACCAGACGGTCCTGCTGGGCTCTCATGGGTGGGGGTTGAAAATTGCCACATTTTCAAGATGTAATCAAAAATGTAATCAGGCTTCCTTGACAAATGTAACTATAATCTAATTACACATTTTCTGGGCTGATTATAGTTATTATATTTTTCATAATCTGACGTAATCCTGATTACATCTAACCCTAACGTGAAAAGAATATGGTATATTTTCACAACAAACTGTCCTCAGAGGAAAATTGTGTCCTTGGAACACTGAAGCTAGAAATCTGCCTGAAAGGTTTATGATGACATAAAAAACAATAATTCTAAGGATTGCATGATGGAGAGGCTCAACAAACACTGGTATTTGTTAATTTTTAAGGCCCTTATTGGTAAGATACCTCCTTATACTACATCATTATTGGAATGGAATTTTGGTACCAGTTCCAGTGACTGGCTGGTCCTTAACACATCCTGTGCCATAAACGTCGTACAACATGTTTCAAGTTCATGCTAATTCTGCCAATCCACGGCGTACGACGTTATTGAGATAATATTTAATTTTTTCGCCATGTTATTCATATTTCCCTCACGGAGCCTGGTCTGATGCAGTGTGAGCCGGCACAACTCTGCAACGCTTCAATACTGCCCCCTGGTGGATGATCGGCGAGTTGCCAAACCGGAAATGGACGAGTCGATCTCGGTGCGTCTCCGAAATGCGTCCGGCCACTCGCATATTGTTGCGGGACTGTAGACACACGTCCGTGTGTAGCGATCGCGGCCATAACGCAATAATCGATACGATTTGGCCGTGTATTATGATTATACAAACCGGAAATGGATTTAGGCGATCGCCGTCAAATAAGTGGGATCTTTTTCCTCCAGTCTCATCGTCGAACGGTAAGAGGACGCTGACGTTACTTTCAGCCTGTTTGTTTATTATTATCCATGCAAACTGCTCTGATCAATATATCACCCATACTACATAAAGCATTTAACGACGATCACGGAATTATAAAAGACCCCCCCCCCCCCTCCGTTCATCCGCGCATGATCAGTCATAACGTTTAGGATTATGTACAGTTGAAATTTTTAATATAGCGTGGATCGGCAACAAACGGCATTTGATAATCTATATATGCGTTTATGCCTATATCTCACGTTCTAGGATACGATAAAACGATAAAAACATATTTATATTCTAGACGGTATTTTCGTATGAATGTATGAATGAAAAAGTAAAACGTTCCTACATCCTGAACGATAGATAATCGATGTTGAATGGGCCATAGTAATGTCAATTTAGCAATACAATTAAAAAAGTTATAGCCCTGCAAAGAAGGTGAACATCTCCATAGACGTACAGTGCTGGCAGAGAATGGTATAAGATGCTCAAATTGCATGGCAGGGAATGTGTTAAGGTCCCTCAGGTTTGCTCAGAACAGGGCAAATCTGCATTTTGCTATGATGCCCCGCCTAGCTCATGGAATGAGCATGGAGTTTAAAACCTTGATCTCTAACCATTGTCAATCAAGTTGTACATGTTTTAATTGATTGTCACTGTATCCTTACTTGTCTTATTGTTGTGATTTTATATGCTGTGTGATTTTATATGCCTTTTTCTTTGCTTAATTCTCTATGTACACTCAACGTGACTGTAAATGAGGGAAACCTCAGTTGCCTTTCAATTTTAAATAAAGGTTTCAAATTTAATTAAATTAAATAGTAAATATGTTTTGTACACTAATTGCTGTTTATGCTAAATGTCCACATGGGGTGTGTAGCTATTAGTCCCGACAGCACATACATGAC
>NC_140165.1:136945571-136988071 GCF_963971535.1 Notolepis coatsorum | reverse complement strand
TCTGATTGGCCTAGTAATGCAATAAGTCCAGTAACAGTGTTTCTGATGGGCCTAGTAATGCAAGAAGTCCAGTAACAGTGTTTCTGATTGGCCTAGTAATGCAAGAAAGTCAAGTGCCTGGTAAATGCCTAAAATGTAAATTTAAGAACTGTAGTAACAGTAATGTTTCTGATTGGTGCTTGTTCAGATGCAGAGTCCAGAAATGTTGTCGGCCATGTTGAATCCCACAGCCATGCAGGCTCTTCTACAGATACAAGAGGGTCTCCAGACTTTAGTTTCTGAGGCTCCTGCCCTCATACCTGGGTCAGTATTCATTGGAGGTGTAAGCGATTTACTGTAGGAATCTCATGATTCCATTTCGATTTCAATTCTTGGGGAGATTAGAAATAGATTCTCGATTCAACACTTGATTCTAGATTGCTGTTTTGAGTTACATTTCACATTTGACTGGGATAGACGGTTAACTTAATAGGTATTCATCATCGTCTCACAGCGTTTCATGCATTTTCTACTAATGTGACATGTTCCAAACACCTGTAGTCAGGGGGTGGTATGAGGTGAGATGAAGAGGAATGTCAGATATCAAGACAGAGCAGTTAATTCAACTAAAGATTTAACTAAAGATTTCAGGTAAAAAAGGTGGCTGCCAGTAGCCTCCTTGTTATTTGAACAGGGCACACACTGCCTGTTGTTTGGAACCTGTTGTTTAAACACATGATTTAATTTGCCCACCAGATGGCACCATGGTCATGTTGTATGAATTGGTTAACACACACACACACACACACACACACACACACACACACACACACACACACACACACACACACACACACACACACACACACACACACACACACACACACACACACACACACACACACACACACACACACACACACACACACACACACACACACACACACACACACACACCAATGAAATTACAGATGCATGATCATTTGGCCAATAATAATAATAATAATAATAATAATAATAATAATAATAATAATAATAATAATAATCTTCATTTATAGCACCTTTCATACACTGAGTGCAACTCAAAGTGCTTAAAGGGGTTATGCACTGCTATTCCTAGCACTATTTGGGCAACTTTACACACTTCCTGTGAGTCTATGTAACACATCTGTAATTTTTATTCCAAAAATAATCATTGTTTTATATTTCTAATCTTGTACTCAAAACCAGCATTTTTCAGCCTCATGAAAGCAGGCTATTATTGGCTTGGCTCCACCCAGACTTTGAGTGACAGCCACCCACCAAATAGCTCCGCCCATCTCCCCGTCAGAGATTAGGTTTCAGGTTACATACAAATATGGTATGTCATAAATATAGAGATGTAGCAGTACTGTCTATCTATATATATATAATATGTTACCATGAATTGAAATTGGGGGACCCTGATGTAAACAAGACGAAAGTCTTTCTCTGGTCTCTATCATAGCAGTACTGAGCAGTACTGTAGCAATACAAATATGGTATGTCATAAATATAGAGATGTAGCAGTACTGTCTATCTATATATATGTTACCACTATTTGTAAAAGCCACAACCACGTTACCATATTTGTAATAATGTAAATCATTGTGTCGTTGTACATATTGTGTATACACCGTTAGAAGCTAACATAGCTTAGCTTGGTAGCTATTGTGCTAACAACATATCCCGACGTCCGGCTCGCTGACCGGCATGCACGCCCGACACAAAATGGTTCTCTCCTCTCTGTACACCCCCGTCCCCACGGGTACCCTGCCGGGGAGCCCATGGACGCGACAACGGCGGCAGCCGTAGGGTGCTCGAGCCCGCCGTAACGCTAGTGGTACACAATAGCTATGAGCTAACTAACGCTACGGCCGCCGCTGTTGTCGCGTCCACAAGCTCCCCGGCAGGACACCCGCGAGAACGGGGGCACACAAGGAGGAGAGAACCACCCCAAATCGAGCACTCATGCCGGCCGACAAGCCGGACACCGCGGTTGTTGTTAGCACAATAGTAGCCCACTGTGATGCACCGAGTGGGCCACCATTGATCAACATGCAGCGATGTGTAGCTTGCATGATGCGTGTGCAGTGCTTTGCCACACAGGTCTGAGAAGAGGACCTGCACATGATAGCAACCGGGAGCGTCGCGGAGCATTCAGCCTGCTGGCTACCTAGATCCACTTCAACCAGCCGAGCGTCGGGAGCTCCAGCAGCTTGTCGATGTGCTAATAGCCTGGAGCCAGCTACCGTTAGCTTGCAGAGGCTCCAGCACACCGACAAGCTGTTTAGCCAGCTACCGTTAGCTTGCAGAGGCTATTAGCACACCGACAAGCTGTGTAGCCAGCAGGCTGAATGTTCCGCGACGCTGGTTGAAGTGGATCTAGGTAGCCAGCAGGCTGAATGCTCAACGACGCTCCCGGTTGCTAACGCCGGCCCCGGCTGGTGCTAAGTAGCTAGCGATCGCTCCCGAGTCCCGAGAGCTAACGCCGGTCTGTCTGTCGAAGACCGAGGGAACCGCATCAGGCTTCAGCTGATTAGTGATCTTCTGGACAAACCTTCCACCCTGCAGGTAGCAAGAATGGAGGCGGGCATTACTAAAACCACAGAGCCAATCACATCACCGTGCGCTATAAACAGCGCCCTGTGACGTGCACCAGGTCGTCAAATCAACATGACCTGATTTACTAGAGGCAAAGAGGGGATGGGCTGTAGCTGAGGAATTCGCCAATATAGTATTTAGGCCCAAAAACACATTGATACGAACTCCTATTACTATAATACAATGCTAGAGACTGAAAAATGACATTTATAATGCATAGCACCTTTAACAGAGACACGTCTTCTTTAAACAAGTCAAGAAGAAAAAACACAGTAAGTCAAGAAAAAACAACAATACCATAAGGTCCAAAAAATTATAATACACTCAAAATAAATTATAAATGCATGCATGCATGCATGCAACACTCCCAGACACACCCCACGCGAAGGTAAGGAAAAACTCACTAAAACCTAACAATAGGAAAAAATGCACCACAGGCAATGTGGAGGAGAGAAACCTTAGAAGGGCCAATTCAAGGGGGGATCTCCCTTCTTAGATGTCGGTGATAGTAGTGTTGCATGTTGCATTAAAAACAGGCGAACAGTTGGTAAGGAAACTCTTATTCTTTTTCTTCCTCTTCTCTACCTCCTCCGCCTTTTAATGCTCATATAATTATTTTCGTTTTTATGCATTTTCCATTATGATCACACTCAAAACAGAATATTCAATCCAATATAAAGAATAATTCAATTTTGTATAGCTGGTAGATTGACCTCATTCGTGTCTCTTGTTCAGGGCTGATCTGGGAAGCAACTCCGCCCCCGAGCTACCATCTGACCACACCACTAATAGCCAATCAGGAAATGGTCTTGGGGTCACCTCGGTGACAGAGCAACAACAGCAGTTTGTACAGCAGATGCTACAGGCTTTGGCTAACACCAGCCATCAGGTAATTTCCTCACATAGCCTTAACACAATGTCTGCCATGCAGTTTGACCATCTTATACCTCTCACTGCCAGCACTGTAAGCCTATGGAGTCGCTCACCTTCTTTGCAGGGCTATAACTTTTTAAATATTATAGCTATATTGACATTACTATGGCCCATTCAACATCGGGTATCTATCGTTCCCGATGTGGGAACGTTATATTTTTCCATTCATACATTGTCGTGTTAATACCGTCGTGAATATAAGTATGTTTTTAGAGTGGTCTGCCGTTATTCCTAGAACGCGAGTTATAGGCCTGATGCATATTATACATAATCGATTGGTGTTTCGTTCCTATACACGCTATATTAAAATGTTTAAATGCATATGATCGGTATACATTATGCTCCATCATGCATGAAGGAAAAGGGGGGGGGGGGGGGGTAGTTTATGATTCCTTGATTGTCAGTAACGGCTTTCTTTAGTACGACATCATACGTTGATCAGATGGATTGAAATAAATGGACAATCGAGCTGGAATTAACGTTAGATTCCTCTTACCTGTGGCCGATGAGTCTGGAGAAAAGATATTCCAAATATTTGATTTCCATCTGCTAGATCCGTTTTCCGTTTGTACGACGCAATAAACGCCGAAAGCATATTGATTCTTGCGTCTCTAAAGCGATCCAATGCACTAGAGCAGGGGTCAGCAACCTTTTTGACATGGAGTGCCTGTTTGAAATATAGTTGTAACTAGTGTGCCTCAACAATATTCCATGCATCGTAATTTTTTTTCTCATAATCAGGTATTTTTAATGATAATTTTTACATTATTACATCATTATTGTTATTGTTATTATTAACAATATTATTATGATGGTTGTATCAACCCTAAATCTGAGTTGGGGGGGGGGGATGCAATGCAGACAAACAGCTGCATACAGTGCAACCATTTCACTCACATTTGCCCATTCATTTTTGGACACATCACACACCATCGGTGTGTGTACTGTACGTGTGCTGTCATAGCTCCACCTACAGGCCTAATGGAGAACACCAGGAGAACACCAGGATGTGAATGGAGGGTGAATGTGAGGTATATAGTGTAAATAAGTTTTGATTGATCGCAAGACTACACTGTAAAAAAAAAATAATAATAAGTTACCAGAACTTCAAAATATTGAGTTCAGTTACTGTGCATTAAGGTTTTCAGTTTTCAATCCATAATAAGTTAACAGAAAAATAAGTACACAACCACATTATTTCAGCCTAATAAAACTATGTTTATTGTCATTGTTTTAAGAACACAAGTTGACTTGGTAATACTCACATTTTGAGTAAAAAAAATGGCTTTTAACATGTGCAATGTTCAATGAAATAGAAAAATAAATAATACAATTTGTTGATTAATCCCACTGGTCACAACGGTGACCGTAATAATGTTTTTGTTATAAGGATCTGCAAATGTTACTGAATGATGTAGCAATGTATTTCCAGCTAAATTGAAATAATAAACAAATAAAGGGTCTCAATTAAATATGTGGTAGTAAAAAGAACCTGTGGGAGGATTTCAACAAGATAAATGCGACAACAGTGCAAAATAGTTCACTATAATATTAAAAAAAAAAAAAAAAAAAATTACTGCTGCCCCCTGTGCCTATGCAAATGCCCCCGCGTGCCTATGCAGGCACGCGTGCCTAGGGTTGCCTACCCCTGCACTAGAGTGTTTGTCTGGATCCACATAACAAGAGAGCTCTGCCCGGAACATTTTCACTGATGCACAGAACGCACCATCCGGTTGAGAGTGGAGTGCAACTCGCCCGAAATCCAGCAGGCGGCGGTATTGAGCCATTGCAATATCCGACAGAGTCCAGAGTCTCCCGGAGCCTTGCTGGATGAATTATGAATGGCAATAGCGAATAAAGGAAATAACGATCATAAAAACGAGTAAACTCGTTATTGGCGTTATTCGATTGGCGGCCAATAACGAGCATACTTGTTCTTGGCGCAGAAACGGTTAATGTCCATTCTGCACGATTACTGCAGAAACATGTTGAGACTGATGAGAATGAAAGACAATTGATGGAGTCCATTGATATGCTCTATTTTTTATTGATATTGTGTGCGACCGGGTCAGAAAAAGCCTTTTACACACAAATCTGGCTTCATCAACAAAAAGAACCCTATGTTCACGGTTAGCATGGGCTGTTCACCCTCTCCTCTCATCATCAGAACTAATCCTATACCATGCAACAGGAAGCGACAGGGTTTATGGAAAATGTGGTCTTATCATGAGAAACATGTGCCTTTCTCATAGGACGTGAAAACCCACTGCTGTGCTCTGAAAGCCATTATTTTCATTGCCTTGTGCCGCACGACGATGGCTTTTCCTAGACTCCTCAGTGAGCTCATGCCCAAAGTTTGGCACTGGGAGCTGCAACAACTCTCCGCATCTCCAAGAGAAACAAAAGGCAGCCAGTCAGGCAAATCAAATCAAATGTATTTGTAAGGCCTGACAACACACGTTAATGTCCCCATGGGCCGGACACATCTTCTTTAACCAAGTCAAGAAGAAACATCACAATAGGTCAAGAACAAAACACCATAAAGTCCAAAATTTTTTAAATAAATGCAAAATAAATGCAACACTCCCAGACATACCCCACGCAAAGGTAAGGAAAAACTCACTAAAACCTAGCAATAGAAGAAAATGCACCACAGGCAATGTGGAGGAGAGAAACCTTAGAAGGGCCATTCAAGGGGGGATCTCCCTTCTTAGATGTCCATGATAGTAGTGTTGCAGTAAAACAGGTGAGCAGTTGGTAAAGCATGCACTCACGTGTGTGGTGTGACACAGATAAGTGCATGCGATAGCAACTGAACATTTTGAAAGATTAAAGATAGAGCTGATAGCGGATCTATTTGAGGCAAAGGGGCAGCGCAGAGAGGGTCGCATCATCCCGGTCATCATCACGGGACGGTCATCACTCCGAGACAGCCACTCACAGGGAGACAGGGAGATGGGACAGGCGTTAGACAGTTTGCGTGATTGTGATGGGCGGACATAGCAATAGATACAAGTGGTAAGCATTTATGTGAATAGAATAGATATATGTAGTAAGCATATTATGTGAATAGAATAGAAGTACTTAACCCAGCAATGAACTCCACGTCTAAACCACGTTGATAGACCACGGACAGAAGACGGTAAGAAGCTGATCCATGGCCTGGGTGGTGCACGTAGAACAGTCACTGCAATCTTGGCCAAGACCCTGAGACATCCACCACCTTAGTCAGCACTACGAGACAACCACTCAGAGAGATGGGGGGGGGGGGGGGGGGGGGGTTGGGACAGGGGTTAGAGAGTTCCCATGTTTGTAGTGGGCGGAGATGGAGCAATAAATACATGTAGTGAGCATATGCATACATGGTGACAGTAGAATCATACTAGTATATAAGAAAATTGTGAAATTGAGTAATAGATAGAACTACTGCAAGCGTATGGATACAGGATGAGATACAAGACAATAGCTCAGGGCCGTACGCCCCGGGGGGCAGGAGAAGCCACTCAGAAGGTTCAGCACTGCAGGCCAGACAGAAGGCGGTATGAAGCTGTTCCATGGGACCGGTTGAGACAGAGACAGAGGTTAAAAAGGTTTTCCCATGTCTGCAGAAAAGCAGACATGGGAGCAAATAGACATCCTAGAGGACGAACCGCTGATACTGGCACTATTACAATTTCCAGATGTCTATAAACAGTAAACCCATGTCAAACCAAATACACGTCAGGTATGTTTAAACAGTACAATGTAGATGGTTATTAACTGTCGTTCTACTCTTCTGCTAAAAACCCCACCCATTTTGCTCTCTCCTCTAGTCAGATGTGCGCTGAACCCAGCGACAAGCACACCAGTGATACAGTTAAAAAGATAATAGTGAACATGAGTAACTCAATGGCAAAGGATATTGATAACTTATCTAACGCTTTTATTAAGAAACACCAGAACTGTTTGCTGGAGCCTATTATTCACTTAGTAAACCTGTCAATAAGAACATTCCCAGAGAGTTGGAAAACGGCTCGTATGAATGTGTATGCATGTGCATGAATGTTGGTGGTGGTCGGAGGGGCCGTAGGCGTTGATTATTCGCCACGCTTCCGTGAGTCTGCCTCAGGGCAGCTCTGGCTGCAATTGTAGCTTACCACCACCGGTATGACTGTGTATGAACGAATAATGGACTCTGTGAAGCGCTCTGGGTCAGTGAAGAGCGCTATATAAATCCAAGTCATTATTATTATTATTATTACCAAAAAAGTGTTTGGCCCAAGGACTACTAGTCAGATTGGTTTTATTGTCGGAAGTTAGAACAGGGCTTTCAGAGGTGATGCGTGAAATCACTGCGCCAAGGCAGCAGTGGTTCGGCAAAAAATTGTTCAGAGTATCTGCTTAGAAAATGAAAATGTCTAATAAATTTTTTTTTCACGTGGTAAATACACAGGTCACAACATGTTTACAGGAATGTTTTGGAGTTGTATTTGGGGTGACTGTTGGGAACTAGACTACACTGGCACACCTACTTCCAGTGAATGACGCTAAACTAGGCTAACGGTGCGGCTGTTCCCTAAGCCTAATGCATGCACAGAGAAGAAAAGGGTATGTAACTGCTAGTCTAATCCCAGGGTAGATGGCAATGAGCTAATTTCTCAAAAAGTTGGCGTGTTCCTTTAAGAATCCCAGCTCAGAACACATTTTCACGAGTTCATGAATCTGACGGGGATCTCTCTTAGGTTTGGTCTTTAATACAATTTAGAAAATGTTCGAGAATGAGGTCCAGTGATCAAGAATATTGGTTATAAATATGCCTTGTCTCCTGCCAGGTCCAGAGTGAGGAGGAGTTCCACGAGGAGCTGGATGAGCTGAGCGCTATGGGCTTCAGAGAAAGACAGGCGAACCTCCAGGCCCTGCTGGACACTGGTGGAGACCTCACAGCTGCTATAGAGCACCTGCTGAACACCTAACACACACACAAAACCACTTACGCAAATGTTCTTCCATTCTCTAAAGGCAGTGGTTCTCAACTGGTCTAGCCTCGGGACCCAACATTTTCCTTAGTCATTAAGTCGCGACCCAAATTATTTAACCACTATGATTTATTTCAAATTTATTTTTGTTGCAGTAATACACAATCTTTCATGCACTGTTAAAAACATGAAATAAACTCAAAAAAGTGCAACAAAAGTGCAACTAGGGCTAAAAGTAAAAACCCAATGAAATAAAATAATAATAAATAATATATGCTTCTTAGCAGATTTCTTAGCTTAACATAACATACCTAAGTTTGGGGGAACTAATGGGATAACTGGGGTTGCAACAAAAGTGTAACTAGGGCTAAAATAAAAACCCAATGAAATAAAATAATTATAAAAAATAATTATGCTTCTTATAGTCCAGTCATTATATGAAAAAACCTAGGACAAATTGCAACAGTAGCAAACTCAACTGATTTTGTATCCTCATTATGTCCTTAGTGAGGGCAAAAAAAGTCCCAAGGAATCCCATCATGGGAAAGTTTTGAAAACGACCTATATATATTCATATCGAAAAATATTTATAACATAGTGGTGAAAATTTTACTTTTAGATATCACTATAAAAACTCACAAGCTGATTACACACACAAAGACAAGAAAAAAAGTCAATCACAACTTCATTGAATTATTCTGTTTACTCATGCAAATCACACATTATCTTATTTTATATGCACCAATTAGCATACACGCCAGAACTAATCAAAACATTTGATAAAGAAATTTTTTTCTTCTTGGAATATTAGTAGATAGGCTCTGTGGAGCTCAGTCCACGAGGATGGGGCTCAAGGGTTTATGTCCGTGGGGATAGGTCCATGGAGATGGGTTTTTTTATAATAGGCGGAAACTACATATTTGTACAGCATGCAAAACACTACATGATTCTTGCACAAAACTACATGGGCTTAACATACATTTGGTATGTCTGTATAGGGGAGGCTTGTAGGTACCCATGTAACCCATTTCCATTAACATATATTGAGGTAGAAGGCCAAGGGACCATTTGAAAAATGGTGATGGCCATATTTCCCTCCCCAAAAAATCGTCTTAACTTTGAATAATTAGGTATGTAGCCCCCTTTCCAATGAGGTAACATGACATGGTTGGTCTCATTGGAAACCCGAGGTTGTCTAGAATCAAATGGTATCTTTACTTTTGAGCTACCTCAAAATTTGAACGCGTCACAATCTCTGAAAGACAGTGTCGTCAGTGATCCTGCCAGCAATCAAGTACATTGAAAAAAAACACATTTCCCATGATGGGATTCCTTGGGACTTTTTTTCTCTCACTAAAGACATATTGAGGATACAAAATCAGTTGAGTTTGCTAATGTTGCAATTTGTCCTAGGTTTAGCCTAATTCTGGCCTATAATGACTGGACTATTAGCAGACTTCTTAGCTTAACATAACAGACCTAGAGTACGTTTGGGGGAACTAATTGAATAACTGGGGTTGCAACAAAAGTGCAACTAGGGCTAAAAACACAATGAAATAAAATAATAATAATAATAATAATAATAATAATAATAATAATAATAATAATAATAATAATAATAATAATAATAATAATAATAATAATAATAATAATAATAATAAATAATATATCCTTCTTAGCAGACTTCTTAGCTTAACATTCCAGGGAACTAATGGGATAACTGGGGATGTTGTTTGCTCCTGACAAGAGTCTCAAAGTCTGGGGTGATGGTAGACAAAGCAACTCTGAGGTCATGCCTCAATGTCCAATCTGTTCCTCTGCTTTGTCTTCAGCTGGACCAGAGCTGAGAAGCCACTTTCACAAAGATAGGTAGTAAAAATATATATTTTTTTTTACACACACACATCCGCGATTCCGCGACCCACCACTGCTCTAAGGGACCTACATCATAATAATTCCAACAAATCTCATCATCTCTGACCTCTGCATCCTAAACCTTAGCTGACCTTTGGCTTCACCATAGGTGAATGAATGAATGAATGAATGAATGAATGAAAACGTTATTTAACAGATTGCAGAATGGGTACAATACAGTATGGCTCAATACACACAATTGTTAAGGGGATGCAGACCTGAGAAAGACGTTTGTCTTGTTTCCATCAGGGTCCCCCATTTTCAATTCATATAGTAACTAACTTAACTGGACAGAGAGAGGAGATGGAGGGGCACTCTGTCCATGTGTGTGCCGCCTCCCCCATGCGCAGACATGTACGTAGCATACAGTAGATATTCAGAAGCATATCATGTGTTTTTAATACCTACACTGGTACATTGTGAAGCTCAGGCCAGCTCTACCTTGCTTCCTCAACCGATAAAAGCTTTTAACACCTAGACATCTGTCTTGTCGTTCATAGAGGGCCCAATAGGAGTGATGTATGTTGCCAAAATGTAAGGAGCTTTTTTCAAAGTGTTGTCGTGGACTATTTCCTTAACAGAACATGTGACCCACCATTGCCCAATCCTCATGGGTGACTGGAGTTTAAGATACATTTACCCAAATAAAACCACATGCCCTGACTCTAAGGTGCCAACGTTAGTTATATGGGGCTATACAGACAGTACTGGACTGTTTCCACAACTTAAATGTAAAGTTGATTCAACATTGATGTTTACAGGGTAACATGTATGCTGTGGAACTGTGTATGACATGTTCCAAGTTATAGAGGCAGAAACTAAAATCGTATTTAATTGAACTTGATTTTATTTCCCCAATGACACCTCTGTCATATTATATGCTGGCCAGTCACTAATCAAATGGTTTAACGTTATTTTATATCTTATCTTAAATGTTGAGTCTCCCTTAAATTTTCAGAGTGGTGGTGAGAAGAGGCATAATCACTCTTACCTTAGATCTTACAGAAACTACAGTCAAAGTCAGCCCCTCAAATACCACTCATTCCTTTTGAGTTTTCAGTTCATTGCATTTTCCATAACTTGGTTACAAAAAGTTAACGAATGAAGACTTCTAGGATAACACAACCACCATGTCCTGTCAGTCCATGAACTTCCGTTTAGGCCACAACTCAACGTCCTTGACGTGGTCATGTGTTTCTGTTATCCAAATCATTCCTCAACTCTAACTCTTTTAGAAAACTAAAACTAAAATATCCAATTCGACAAGCCAATTAAAGGCACTGACTCAAAATGTATCAGAGAAACATAATCCCCCCCCCCATGCCACAGTGATATGAGATAACATAATTTCATCGGCTGCTCCCTTCCCTCCCTCGAGTCCCTACACTCCACCAGGGCCTTGAGGAGGGCGAGGAAGATCATGGCAGACCCCACCCACCCGGGTCGTAATCTCTTCACCATGCTCCCCCACGGCAGGCGGCTACGGCTGCCCAAGACACTTAAATCCCGCCAGACTCAGTTTCTTCTCAGCAGTAAACGAGTCAGGTGTCCCCCTGCTCCACCCCCCCCCCCCCCCCCCCTCTATGACGAGCTGCTATGGCTGGACTTTTGGACTTTGAACTTTGTGCTGCACTGTATACATGTCCCCAACCACTGCACTTTATTGTCTTATCGTTGTCTCACTGTTCTGTCCTGTTTTGCACTTTATTATTATTTGTGAAAAAAAGTTATGCACTGAAATGTCGTATCACGTTCCATTTGTGTATACAATATGGTGAATAAAGAAGTCTGAATCTGAATCAGCTTGGATTTAATTAAAGTATAACAAATGTTTATGTAAATAAAAAAACATTTTGGGGGTAAACTTCGGGGTCTTCCCTTAAGAGTCAACATCAAGCTTAAACTGACATGTGAAAACATATGATGACATAAGCATGCTTTAGGTACATAACGGAGGGATTAGGATTAGGTACATAGCGTCTGACTACTTCCATACAAGGCTTGTTTTGCAGTTTATCTGAAACTGTTTAAACTGAGGGACAGGTCAAGCGTTGCCGCGGAGGTCTCAGTTCCACTCCCCCGTAATTCCGTCAAGCCCTCTCTAGCAGATGGCCTACAGATAGCCTACATCCGCCTCAGACAGGTCCTCAGTGCTTCCTGCTCCCCCGCCTCTCTGTCTGCAGATCCCTGTTTCTCCTGACAACTGTGTAGATCAGAACTAGAAGAAACAACATTAGTGTGTTCTGGGGGCTGGTAATATGTTTGATCCCTGACCTCAAAAGGCCGAATCGCCCCCACAACAATTTGAGTACTGGTCTGGAGGTGGATTTACACAGGCAGAAAATATCTATTTAACGCTTTGTGGTACAAGTGGCACACATGACATGTCCACCTCCTGTAATGACGGGTCTAGTCACATGACTGTGCAAACTTCACTCTTACAGAAGAGACATTAAAATGGTCTCTGATCAGTAGTTTTATTTCTCCAGTTGCTTCCCTGTGCTACGAAGCATCTCAGTAGTAACTTAGTTCTGTCATTCAGGTCAGAAGAAATTAGTTGGTTGAGGAGAGTTTAGCTGGTGATCATATTCAACTCTAATACTTGATGAACAGGGACCCACGGCCTATGGGCCTTTTGAGGATATTGATTATTTCCCATTATTTTCTGCAGGATTCTCTTGCTGCTATTCTCTGAGCCGTTCATGTTCAAGTCAAGTGTTGCATTCACTCCATACCTTCATTTATACTGTCCTGTTAGCAACTGTTTTAGTGTTAGATTTAGGAGACCTTTATAGTATCTTTTCTTTTAATAAGAAATAATGCTTTATCCAGCGACCCCAGTAAAATGTGCAGAGCGTTACAGATCTGTGGATGTGAGCTCCCTCCATCCAGGATCAGCAAAGCCTGCAGGATTATTAAGGACCCCAGCCATCCCAACCATAAGCTGTTTCAGCTGCTGCCGTCTGGCAAGCGGTACCACGGTCTCCAGGCCCGGACGAGCGGACTCTGGGACAGTGTTTCCCCCCCCAGGCAGTCAGACTCATGAACAAATTACTCTACACTTATACCGTAATTGATGCTACTCTTATTTGTTACTGATATGCTGCTATTATAAATCGTTTTGATTGTTTACACTGTTATTATTCCTTCTGTACTACTTGTGTTCATGTTGCTGATGGGTCGAGGAGCCAAGAAATAAGGATGTCACTCCTCTATACTGAAGAAAGGATAGGGATGTGACAAATACAACTTGAAACTCAAAAGGAATACAAATGGGTAAGTCATACAAACTGTACAGACCTACATACATATGTGTTTGTGCAGATGTTTGAGAGCATGTAACGGTTTGTAAGATGACTCAAGCCTGTAGTGTATGCATATTCTATGTACTGTAAGTTCACTCTGGAACACACCGAACGCCATGCTATTTGGAAAACGTTGCTGCTCTTGTCTTGTTTGATTGTGTCAGACCTCGTTTTCCCTGTTTCCCTGTTCCTCATACTAGCTCTGGATAGTTAGCAACAAACCAATGCAAAGTCAACAGGGTCACACTCCTGTCTGTACAAGCTGACTGAGGCTCACTGACATGTATTTTGTGTGCACTGTGGAGTAAATTCCTAGTGAGCCAGCTTGTTACAACCAAGGAGAGGCAGATAGTCATGACTGACACCTGCTCTACATACAGTGATGTGAAGGTTTCCATATCTCTTGTCATATTTCTATTTCCTCCACTTGCCATGTTGTTGTACTACACCACCATGAGCACTAGATGGCACCAATACCCATGACCCCAAACTGATTTGGCAGAGTATTGTGTGCAGACTAATAGGACAACATTTACTCTGCTTTTAGATCACTAAACTACTAGCTTACATGTCCCCCCCCCCTCTTTTTTTCATAGGCTTGAGAGGGCAGGCAAGGTCCTGACCCACACTTTGAGACACTAGAGCACCTCAACACATATAATGAAGAGCAGGCAAGCACTATATTGTCAATAGTTGTCTGACGTTATAAGTTATCTGATAACTCTACCAACACATTAGGTAAGGGTAAAGAGCAGCCAAGTATAATTTAATTGCAGAGAGATGTAATTGGATAAAAGCACTATATAAATGCAGTCCAATTGGGGACAAAACTTGGGCTCAAGTCTCTCACAGACAAGGGGCTGCAAACTCACGGTGGAGGCTGAGGGCTGTCCCCCTATATGTCTATTAATCACTGTGCAGGCTGAAGGATGTCCCCTATATGTCTATTAATCACTGTGCAGGCTGAAGGATGTCCCCTATATGTCTATTAATCACTGTGTAGGCTGAAGGATGTCCCCCTATATGTCTATTAATCACTGTGCAGGCTGAAGGATGTCCCCTATATGTCTATTAATCACTGTGCAGGCTGAAGGATGTCCCCTATATGTCTATTAATCACTGTGCAGGCTGAAGGATGTCCCCTATATGTCTATTAATCACTGTGCAGGCTGAAGGATGTCCCCCGTAAGTCTATTAATCACTGTGCAGGCTGAAGGATGTCCCCCATAAGTATATTAATCAGTACGGGCTGAGGGATGTCCCCCATACGTCTATTAATCATAAATGGTAAATTAACTGCATTTAGCACTTTTATCCAAAGCGCTTTACAACTTACTGTATGCCTCACATTCACCCATTCACTCGCACAACGACGTCAGAGGGAACCATGCAAGGTGTCAACCTGCTCATTGGGAGCAGTTAGGGGTTAAGTGTCTTGCTCAAGGACACTTTGACACGCTGCCCGGGAGGAGCGGGAATCAAACCTGGAACTGTGCAGGCTGAGGGCTGTCCCCCATACAGTAAGTCTTCTAATCAGTCAGTCTGGTCTTAGTCAACCAAGACTAAGTCTAAGTTAGTTGATTAGTTGTTTTCATGCTTATTTTCAATACTGAATTATTTCCTGAAATATGATCACATCTCTGGTAAGCACTAGATTTAAAGCGGTAACATGGTAAACACAATTTAATAGATTTGTCGATCAAATAAACAATTAGTCGACAATCCCTGTGACGATTAAACGACTAAGAATGTCTTTAGTTGAGAACAGCCCTACCATGCACGCACTAGTATCAGACTCCCAAATCCTGCATCCATATTATCCTTGCCAGCTGTTCCTCACTTAGTACTTGCTAGTGATAGTTAACACTTTCAGTGCCAGCCATAACGTTAGGTTATGAATATAACCAAGTTCTGTTAACACTAGTGGACGCTCTGCGTCTGTTGCATATATCTCGCTTCAGCATATATACACTGAATAATTTCACAAATGTACCTTTAAATGCCAGCATTCATCTGGCCACACCCCCATCCGCTTACCTATATAAGCAGGGATGGTGCCACACACTCATCTCCTTCCCAACAAATTTCACCACAATGAAAAATCAAGGGCCGCAGCGGCGTCTAGACGCAGAGCGTCCACTAGTGTTAACAGAACTTGGTTATATTCATAACCTAACGTTCTGTATCACACTAGCTCCCGCTCTGCGTCTCATTGCATAATAGGAGCTGAGCGGGAGCTAGAAGCTCGACAAATACACCTCGCTGAGGCCCCCCACAGCCATCAGATCAGGGAGGGCCGAGCCCCCCCGACCCACCCTAATGGAGGGCACCCCCCCTATTGGTGGCTTCACGGGAGGGCGACGGACCCGACCGTGCGAAGAGGCACTCAAGCAACTCAACGCACAGGGTGAGCAGACCGTGGCTTGACCCCACGACTACACACACGCACAACCCGCATGCCACCCGGGAACGAACGGAGGAAACAACCTCGTTACTGCCCCCAGAATCACGGGGTCAAGGGCAAACCCAACCCCGTGGCAAGGCCGCAGCAGCGGAGCGCGAAGGAAGACCCAGACCCACCAAAGGGACTGGACCCCCTGGAACGGGGGCCCGGAGAAGTCCATGATGCCAGCATCAAGACCCCACCAGGTGGGCACTTAGTGACCCCGCCCTCCACATTGCCAGCGTGCCGTATTCGGACAAAGGCCCCTCAGCCGAGCGGGCCCTGTCCCCCCAATAGTACACCGCCTGGCACACTGACCCTGCAGAACAGGCAGTCAGCATGGCCGTAAGCACACAAAAAGGTCAACCAACGGAAGCAGGCAGCGCACCGGGGAAAAACCAGGCAACAGGCTGTTAACCCTAGCCTGGAGACTGCGGACGAGACAGGCGCCAGAGGGGACAGCTGAACACAGCCGCCCTGGCGGAAGGGGCATATGCTGGCGTTGTTGCATGACCAAGCCTCCATTTAAAAACCCCCACCCAGAGGGGTTGAGGCAGAGAAGGCTGACACGATTGGCAGACGTCATGAACGTGCAGGGGCACCCTCAACCGGTGAACCCGGGAGTTGACACTGCTCCAACACACCAGGGAATCAACCACCTTGGTGTTACCCAATGCGGTGGTTGTTCCTATAACCCCTCAAGAAAAAACTCCAAAACACACCTGCGGGTATACACCGGCTATACCCAGGGATTAAAGCAAAAAAGAATCTCCTGACTGAACTTTTTTTCAGGCCAAGTCATATTCTTATTTTAATCTCCACTATTTTTTTTAATAGCGTTAGCGTTTTAAGGGAGCCTACTTGTAGAGCCTACTGTCCTGACTGTGACTATATACCCTACTGTTGTGGTTGTTGTGCCAGGCAGGGAGGCTGTGTGCTGGAGAGCGTGAATGCAAGTCTTGTGGCTAGCTTCTGATTGATGGCGAGCTAGCACCCCTTTCCCATTACTTTGAACCATGAACTAAACGGCTTGTTATCATACAAACAAGGGACTAAACACGTTTAGCAAATTATGCCACAACAACAATGGACAGTCTCCTCCCCACCGTTTGTATATATTTTTTACCACCCACCCACCCCCTCCTAATGTACAGTCTCCTCCTCATCATATGTATATATTTACTGTTAGGATCTCTGGGTAACAGTACTGTATATTTGCTTATCATATATGTGACAAATGTAACAGTACTATACCTGTAAGTCAAGTATGTCCCCATGTCATAAATGTCATGATGTCATGTATGTTGTGTATGTCATAAATGTCACTATGAATTGAAAATGGGGGACCCTGATTATGTAAACAAGACAAACATCTTTCTCTGGTCTGCATCCCCTTAACAATTGTGTGTATTGCTACTGGATTTACCAGATCCAGAGTGAATGAATGAAAACTTTATTTAATACACAAGACCCTCTTCTTGGGACCAAGTAAGGTTTTGTCGATAATCCAATGTACAGTTACCCCACCCCGCCTACCCAACCACCTCCAATGTACCACCCCACCTACCCAACCTCCTCCAATGTATATACTCTCTTTTTTAGACTATTTTTGTATCACAAACAATACTGTATTTGTAAATCTGGTATGTCATAAATGTATAGATGTAGCAGTATTGTCTATCTGTATGTCATGTGTGTCATATATGTTATGATGAATTGAAAATGGGGGACCCTGATGTAAACAAGACAAAAGTATTTCTCTGGTCTGCATCCCCTTAACAATTGTGTGTATTGAGCCGTACTCTATTGTACCCATTCTGCAATTCTGTTAATAAAATGTTCAATCAATCAATCAATATTTAACAGATTGCAGAATGGGTACAATACAGTATGGCTCAATACACACAATTGTTAAGGGGATGCAGACCAGAGAAAGACGTTTGTCTTGTTTACATCATCAGGGTCCCCCATTTTCAATTCATAGTTAACAACTCACCACTACAGCCCCCAGTAGCGCTGCCTAGCCAGTCTCTTCAAACGTCCTCTCCTCTCTAAACTTTCTTTTGTTAGGTGGTGCCGCTCATCCTTTTCATCTGAGAACCCCGCGGTGGGTTCTCTTTTTAGTGGCCGGCTTACTCCTTCCATTTAACCGACGCTATTAAGCTAACGTTAGCTAATCGGTATAGCAGCGAGTGCAAGCAGCGTGGTATAAACAAACAAACAAACAAACAAACAAACTAGGTCAACAAGCAGAGTTGACTTGACGCGCGAGGCTGCAAAAAAGGCGACTCGTTAAACCAAAACACGCAGTTTTTAATTATTTTACATGACTATCTTGTTACCCTGCCATGTGGTGGACAGACTTCTCAGACCTCGCAAATGTGTAACTCGCCCAATAGACTGCAGCTGCAACCGCGGAGCGAGCCTCCGGAGCGAGCAGCGTCCTGTCTCTCAATGACTCTGCTTGGCGCGGCGCGATTTTTTTTCTTCATATTTGGCGCCTCTGATTGGCTCAATTTTGTTTAAATGTGTATGCATCTACAAATCATATTATACCAGGTAGCCAATTCCGTCAGACCGCGAATCAAATGGACGGATCTCCCCAATCAAATTGACGGAAATCCGTCTGGAGACGGAATGCTTTAATGCATGTATACCGCAGTACAAGTGTTTCAGTTTTCAAAAAAGGGTTAACCCAGGCCTACGGGTCGACGAAACATTACTTCGGACCGGGCCTGGCGATACGGGAAGCACAGGGTCACCAGAGGAGGTCAAAGACCACCCCAACAGGCCCCTCTTCGCCATGCGTGAGAGAGGAGCGAAAAAGAATGGAGAACCCGCCCCTAAGCACACCGTACTTGGTATTCCCAGGCGGTCTCCCAACCAAGTACTAACCAGGACCAACCTGTGTAGCGGCCGAGATCTGACGAGATCGAGCGTGTACAGGTTGGCATGGCCGTAAGCCATTACGACAGTGCTGAGAAAAAAACGTACCCAACCAGGGTCTCCATAGCGCTTAACCCTGTGACACCCGGACCGACCTGGCATTTTTCCCCCTGAAAAAAGCCCAAGTCCCTCAGGGTACCAGAACAGCAGATCTGCATCCCCGGCGGACAACGGGTTCAACTGATCCGGACCAGCGTGACCAGAACCAGTCCCGTGCCCTAACCACGCCGACATGCCTACTCCAGGAGAAAGGGCAGATATGCGTGTTGATCTTAACATGAAAAGAAGGCGCCACCCAGACGTTCGGGCGAACCGCGCCCGGTGGCCCACCCCCAGGGCGTGAGACCCCTCTACATATGTTCAGATCCATTCCGTCATCATCCCCCAGACATGAACGAGAATCCGTCGATAACCAACCCAGGTCGTGGGATGTGGTCGTCGGAAGAGGAAAAACCTCCATCTCAGTTGCTCTATAAAAACTGACTAACCTCAAGCAATCAAGGCGTGCCAGTCAGTCGCCTGTTTATAGCGAGCTAGCACTATACGTGCGTCGGGACACACCCACATCAATGAACAGGCTATTTAGACCTGTCATTGAATCCCCAAGGCGCCCAGGGGAACGACAAGAGGGGTGTGACACTTCCTAACTCCAACTCTTTTTTTAATAGAAAAGAAGGAAGCACCAACAGTATGTATCCCAGTCTACACAGCCGGGGGTCAAATTTTTTCACATTTTTACATCCCACCACCCTCCCATAGGAAGGAGACGGGAATCCCCAGAGAGACTTCCCACGCGAGCTGTACAGATTGAAAAGAATATATTGCACCTTGAGCCATGTAAAAAATTGGTTTTTAGGGCTCTCCGGGGAAGAGGCACTGAACCCATACACACTCAATAATCGAATTGAATCGAATACATACACAATAGAATAGGACACCTTCTAGAGGGTCCACTCACTTTGACAATCTGAGGAGGAAGGCTCTGTACTCTGATGGAGGCTCCCTCACATGGAAGGAGGAGTCCGAACTCACAGAAGGCCCGAATAGGCGCTTGGTGAAGAGGAGCCCTGACCACCCCCCCGAAACAGATCCATCACATGGACCTGAACAGCACACGGAAGTCCTACCAACAGAGACGCGCACGGTGACGTACTCTATGGCGGGGGAATTTCTGCGGTGCACACGCCCAATATTCCAGGCCGTGGGACCAGGAAACTCCCCCCCCCCCCCCCTCACCCCGTAACGTGCCGAACCGCAACGTGACAGGAACCTTGAAGGACAGGGGGTGTACCCCTGACCAACAGAAACAAGGGGGAGAGGAAAGGTTACCAGTTCACCCCTTTACGACCCCACACCCATGATACGATGTAATGACAAAAAGAGAATATGACAGTCATAGTCAGCTCTATGAAGCGTTTGACAGCTTCACACAGCGCATGAGCTAACCTGCTATCTGATTTTTACTAAGGAAAAAACACAGAATAGACAGGGCTCTCTAAGAGCCCCTGTCCAACATACACATGTGCTTCTGTGGCCAGTCCAACCCAGTTGTAGGTCACATGACACACACAACCCATCATCACCTACAAAAAATGGCAAAAACACTCTACAGAGGAACGCCGTTTTTCATAATGAGAGAATACATAATTCTCGATTAGTATCGACCACAGGCCTTGCTAAGCACACACGACAGCGACCAAACAATCTTTTCTTTTAGGAAAATAAAGTTTCTCCAGCAGTCTTAGCACAACCTCAGCAATCAAGCTAAGGGTTACATTGCATCCCTACCACACAAAGACACAATGTAGTGCAACAACATGTCTGATAGGAGGATGAAAAAGTCCCCAGGGAACCGGGGGAAAACACAATCCTCCTACTTTACCCTTAATACGGCCAGTTAAAACAGGAAAACCTGTTAATATGTGAACACACTGTTCATTGTCATCACAGGCTGAGAAAAGAATATTCTTTCACTCATTTGTCACTAAGCATAGCTTCATAGGTTAGTTACCTTAGTTGTGAGTACACGGTACATATAAACACACATGATGTTTCTCACACAACAACCAGATAATTTTCACATCTGTAACAACAACCCGATTTGCCCGGAGAAGCTAATACCAGTGACAAGACAATTCACACAAAACTCGCGTTGTATCCTAAATGTATTGCAGCAACACACGTTTTTGGAAAACAGCGTTATTTACAAAACATGTAGAAGGTAAAGCCAGAAGACGCGTATAAGGTCTGGCCAAACCTTTGTCCTACCCGGAGCGTAGATCAGCGAAGTGCAGTCTCAAGACCCCGTAGACAACACAGCCGTCCTGTGTTGTTCGAACTGGGCAGCGTCGCCGCTCCAACCCGTCGCTACAGTCCTCTTTGTTGACGCAATCCTTGCCGTCCTGGCTCAGGGCAGGGTCGACGAACATCCCCTGTCAAAGATGACGTCGTAGTCAAGAGTGTTTAAAACATGTTATAATCAAAGCACGTTCAACAGAGTAGCATTAAGCTAACGGCCGCTCCAACCGTTCGTCATTCTAACGTTTCCTAGTGATCACAACAGGCTAGCGCCGCAGCTAACAGCTGACTGGCTAACAGTAGGCCCAACCTATGTAGGCCACGCAGTGATCCCAGCAGGCTAACGCCGCAGCTAACAGCTGACTGGCTAACCGTAAGCTAAGCAGCTATCACCTGAACTTGTACACAATGATATAACACTCACCCAGACAGGCCGCCGTTCTGAACCCCTCCTCACTTTTTAAGAGAAAAGAGAAACAAGATGTCAACACAGCTTTACAACGGTGATTTTACCAACACCCGACGGAGCCAGCCCAATACCCAAACAGGCCTGTGTAGCTGACTTGAACATAGATCTTCCGCTATCGAACATCTATGCCCATATCTCCTCGTGAAGGAATACTCTCATTTGGATATGAAAGAAGGGGCTACACGGTGACAGGGAGATACCCACTCGTCCAGAAAACACAGGGATCACCAGTGTTAATGGTCGCGGCCCACTAGTTAAAGCTACAATGGGCTTCAGACCAAGGTCTTCTGTCGCCTAGGAGGCTGAACAAAGGACCCTAGCCTGGGGCCGGTTTTCATAAACATTGTCAATTAGCCCCCATAGCACTAACAGACAAGTGAAGCCTGCCAGCAACAGTACTCACCCAACCTGAAACCCACCGCTTCTCACAACAGCGGCGCGTCCTACAGTTCAGCTGTGGCCTGAAAGGTTTCACCCCAACCAACACAGCAAGGAACTGCAGTTGAGAAGCATGCATCGGCGTGCTCCCAATACGAAAACCGGTGGAGGGTTTTAGAATGATCACCATCTTCCAGACACTCCAGTGACGAAGACAACATCGCCGTATTTTCTCGAAAATAGTGAGAGAGAAAATAAAGATATGTCAACGTATCTCCTTGTTCTTCCTTTCCTCGTAAACATTGTTTTTCCAGCCAATATTTTTCTCCACGTCAAGTCGGCATATGAACAACACGTTGCTTGTGATGAAATTTGAGAAGGAGATGAGTGTGTGGCACCATCCCTGCTTATATAGGTAAGCGGATGGGGGTGTGGCCAGATGAATGCTGGCATTTAAAGGTACATTTGTGAAATTATTCAGTGTATATATGCTGAAGCGAGATATATGCAACAGACGCAGAGCGGGAGCTAGTGTGATACAGAACGTTGATTAATGTCCTTGAGTGCCATCATCCACTTCAATGATAGCATTAAAAACACATAATCTAAGTTTTAAATTATGGCTATGTGTCTAATCTGCCCGTCGCTTATCAATGACTTGTTTGCAGTCAACATTGTCGAAACGGATTGTATCGTTTTCTCGAAAATTTCCGGAAAATAGAAAGATTCCCTCATAAACGGCATTTATTGGAATATTCTCGAATACACTAGACACGTTGTCATTTGTCTGCCTATTTATGCATCGTTTTCAAATAAACGCTAGATTATCGATAGTATATGTGTACTTATGCACGCTATAGAAGCGAGCTGAGAAATCGATTCTCTCATTTCCTCAACAGCACACACACACACACACACATACACATACGGGACACGCTGTTATCTCAGTGAAGACAGCTCTGATTATACTAAAACTGGTAACATAGACTCCTTACCTTAGATCAGATGTTCTCCAAAAAGATTATTCCAATTCCTGATCGCCATTCCAAATATCGCGTTTATTGATTGATTATTGGCTGCTGTAAATATATATTCCAGGGTGCTTTCCGTCTCGTGATCACTTCCCTCGTCATCAGATCCCTCGCTAGCATAGTGGAGCGAAGAGGCTCCCCCTCCACAGATCCACCAGTATAATCGAATGGCCTGCAGTTACACAGGGATAGATGATAGGGGGCGGTATTTTCCCATCGGAGCTCCTAGAGGGGCTGCTGTACCAACGGGAGACTCGGTTAATGAAATATGAATTCAGATCGCTAATAAAAAAATCTAACGACAATTCGCGTCGTCACCACTCAACGGGGGGCATGAAAAGACGGCATAACAGGGGAATCCGACTGTTTAATTAAAACAAAGCATTGCGAAGGCCCGAGGTGGGTGTTGACGCGATGTGATTTCTGCCCAGTGCTCTGAATGTCAAAGTGAAGAAATTCAATGAAGCGCGGGTAAACGGCGGGAGTAACTATGACTCTCTTAAGGATGCTTATTGGAGGGGTGTTGGTGGGACCTGCGCGGGTATGGTCTCACGAAACGAGCAACACCCTGAAATTAAGCAGTTGGAATGGCCGGCACGAGGGGAACTAACCCTGACCCTAATCCTATGTAAAAAGTAGGTGCAGGACTTGGGCCCCTGGTGCTCTGCGTGCCGCCCCTAATGAAGAAACCTCCTCGCGGTGGTCCGTGGGCGCCCTCAGCTGCTGAATGTAGCTGGGGGTGGCTAATTCTTCAGAAGGTCGGCGATTGGAAGACGATGGAAGGGAAACGCGGGGGCTAATCAAGTTGCCCACATTGACACCGCAGAGAGTGATGGCTTACCGTAGCGGGCAGTACAACCGTGGCATTGGTGAGAGCTAGATATGTAGCAAAGGTAAAGTATCTCAGCTCATGGTCGTGCGATAGTCATGATGACAAAAATTTGTGAGCCGGCTTTGCTCGATACGCCTGCGGTGGGTTGAGGCATTAGCTATTTGCAAAAAGTCTGATATGACGAAAATGGAGTCGCCACGCGGTACCTCTAGACCGTGGGTGCTTACCGTGGTGCACACTCCGACTCGACGGCCGAGTATAAAATGGCCGAAATGTTAGTATCTGGATCTCGCGGCATGCATCGGCCGAGAGGTGGCTTAAGTGGATTGTTAAGCCAACTGCGTATGGATGTGGTGCCACGGGGGTTAGAAGCCCCGTCCGGACACCATCCTACCGCGGTCTGGCCGCACCTGCTGAACGCCCCGATGGGGTATGGTTCAGCCAGGGCCAACTGACGGAAGTCTCCCGTCACGGATACCGCCCCATTGTGCGGTGACCGCCCTGATGGGGTATGGTCCAGCGGGGGCCAACCAGAGGGAGTCCCTCGTTATGAATACCGTCCCATTGTGCGGCAACCGAGTGAACTACCGAGGACATCAAATAAGATATACTGTATTTCTGTACTGCCAAACAACAAATCAAGTATGAATTGAAGAATTGTTTGTGTGTGTGCGTTTGTGTATTGCTGTATGTTTGGGTATCTGAGGTGGTTTGCTGAGCCAAGGTTTTCCATTCCAGTGTCACGGTCATTGCCCATGGAAATCGATTGAATCAACAGATATCTGTCATCAGCCGTCATCAGTGTATGTGTGCTTTGGTGTGTGCTGCACACAAGCATTTTGGTGACAATCACGTCTGTCTTTTCGTCAGCGTGTGCATCTGTGTATGTTTGGGAGACGGGGAGATGGTGCGGCCCGTGGGGGTGGCATTCCCGTTTCCGTACATGGCAGAGTGGCGTGCGGGCTGTTTGTGTTTTCCTTCGGTAATGGCGTGCTTTATTGGGGGTGTGTCTTGGATGGGGATTGATGTGTAGGGTGTTTGGGGGACTGGCTGTTTCGGGAGGTTCACATGCCTTCGAGCAACATTGTACATATTGTATGCCTATTCTTATGTCTGCACGATTACGTTGCACTACTTTCTATTGTCTTTTATACCTATTCTTATGTCTGCAATTTATGCATTGTTTTTTATTCTGTCAACTCCAGTATATGCCTATGTTCATTTTATACTAATTGCTGTGGGGCACTCTGGACTGCGGTCCATGTATGAAAAGTCTTATATAGATACGTTATTCATATTTATTATTATAATATTGTGAAAAATGTATGCATTGAAATGTCTGTAAATTGACATGACATTGAAAACGAGGGTGAGCTCAATTGTCCTTTCGAGAATAAATAAAGGTTTGAATGAACGAGTGAGTATGCATAGTTTCTGTTGTGTGTCTGTGTTTCCATCTTGTGTGTACAGTAACTGTGTGTCTACTGCCTCGCCACCTCTCGTGTGCTTGTATCCTGCGAGTATGTGTGTATGTCTCCAAGTGTGTCTGTATGTGTGAGATACGAGAGTCGCCAGGGGTTTGGTTTGGATTAGAGGCTCCTGAAATAACCGGGTAGGGGTTTGAAGATGACTCACAGACCCAAAGCGATTTCACAAGGCCAGCTACAAGGCAGTGGGCCTTCCCAACAACAAGTTTAAAGATCATGGTCAGAGTGGGTTTGTGTGTGTGTGTGGGGGGAGTACTAGTCTATCAAAGGCTTAGAGCAAGGGGGTAAGATCTGCCCTCACAATCTGGCCTAAAGGTGGGAGTGACCAGTGAGCTGCTGTCCGTGCACACGGACGAATTGAAACCAGCTTCTGGGTCCCATGAACAGGAACTACAGTGTGAATACACACACTGGTTCATTACACCCTCTATTGGAAGTTTCTGTTTCCGGGACCTGAACCTGCATGGGCACAGTGGCACTGCACATGTTGGTGAATGTTTAGGCTGTGGCTGGCCCTTATTTAGTCCCATTGAAAACCTATAGTGTGTCAGGTGTAACGGGGAAGCCCGTGAGTATATCCACAGTCACAGAAATAGGGGTGTTGACAAGTGACTGTGGCATTACGGGCTGGTAAGTTAAACTCACTTCCTCATAACAGGGTTAATAGACGCATAGGTCCGGTACATAGGAGTGGATTCACTTCTTAGTGCAGCGGCCTATGTCGTCGCCCGCGGTCGCGGGAGCTCCCCTGTTCGACTCCCCCTCGGGACATAAGCATTTAACAACAACACAACGCAGACCAATACGATCCGTCACACAGGCATCCATGCTCTCTAGTTTTCCTATTTGTCCTATGGTTTAGAGATCCTGGGCCCCGTTCCCCGTACCTGGATAACTGAGTTAGCCGGATAACTTTCGGTGAAGTCTGACTTAAGCCGGACTTTCCGGTTCCCCGAATCTGGATTGTCCAAATCACCATGACAACAGATCCAAAAGTTTGAGCCTGGTCGAAAGCAGGGTTTAAGTTCAAGTTAGCCGGATGAACCATCGCCACGCCCCCGCAAAGAAGTGACAGCCCGTTTCCTGAAATTATTCCCACAGTCTACGATCTGCATTATACCATTCTGAATTACGTTTTTGTGCTCCATTCTTCCAGAGGGGGCTTTTGAAATGTAAAATAGACCCAAAATGCTGATACTAAATTCACTTTGTCCTAAATAATGCACGTTATATATACCGTGGCGCTCGCTCGGTGCGATGTACACATTATGTGGTTATTTTAATTGTAACTGGGATTAAGATGTCTGATGAGATGCGCTGTTTGACGGATTTGAGAAATTGAATGAGCCGTTGACGTCACATTAATGAATGAGGATAAAGAGATAAAACTTCATTCAAAATAAAGAATATTCTAAACACGGGTCTCTCGTTCATTAATGTATAAACAATGAATTTATCCCATCTGGCACAGTGGCGCAGCGGTAGTGCTCAATCCTGGCACCTTTAAAGTTTTGTACCCGATTGTCTGCATTTGTACTCACTGTACTTTAGATTGTATATTGTATTGTATATTCCTCTTTTACTTACTCTTTTACTGTATGAAGCACACTCTCAGGGGCTCATACAGAACCAAGCATTTCACCGTAAAGTACATGTATTTTATTGTGACAAACTTGAACTTGAAATAGATGATGGTAAAATGTCTGCAAGACAGGTGCTATTACCATCTGATTCTGGGTCAGTAGTACAGGTTTCAACCTAGTCCTTTCTAGCATGACTGACACGTGCTCCACCACATAGTGATGTGAAGGTTTCCATATCTCTCGTCACTCAGTAATTTCCATATTATTTCTATGTCCTCTACTTGCCACCTGTACTACACCACCATGAGCACTAGATGGCACCAACACCCATGTTCTTGGAGATTATGGTAAAATGGCTGTTAAGACAGTGCTGTTATATAAATAGACTTTATGTTTAAATAATGATGATGTCAGTAATTGTTGGCATGGTCTGCCAGTGGCAGGTGCTGGTCTATGACTATGCAAAACAAATAACAGATAAGAACCTGCTCATAGAAGAACACATTACTTCATCAGAATGGTTTATTGTTTTGTTTATAAAAGTTGATTTGGTCAACATCAAGTGTACTGTAGATCATTGTGCGTTCATGAGCTATGAATAAAAGTTTATCTGTTCTCCTTTGTACATTAAAAGCAAAGTCTGTTGAAGGCATTTTGTCCCTCCTGGCCCTCTGTAGATGCAACACAGTCTCATCAGAAAATGTAAATTAAGTACTAATCGACCAACAGAAAACATTTACATAATGTACGTTATGTTATAGCCATAAGTAATATATGTATGTATTGTATAAGTAATATATTTACGTATTGTATCTGCAAAAATCGTATGTACAAAAAAATTACATTTTTCCTGTGGTCAATTGGTACCATATTTACATATTTTAAGCAAGATCGGGCTGGTTGATGCCAGTCAGTCAGACAGTCCTGAGATACAACATGTAAACAGTGAGATGGGATGTGGCTTGATTGGCAGATCGTAGATACATGTCATTTGTACACGTGACTCATTCTGCACTGTGTTTCCTAACTCTCCTCCTAAAAAAACCTTTTTTCCAAAGCATTTTGGAGAGAATTAGTCCCTATATTGACATACATTTGTGCAATTTATTAAAGTCCCAAAAAATGTTTTTCCATAACTACAACCATACAAAAAGTCAGTCAGATGGTCTCTCGGAGTCAACTCGTTGTGATGGTTACAACACAGATGGGCCTGACCTGGGACTGAGGAAGTACTTCTCTATCTCCATGGCGATGTCAGATAAACTCTTCCTGATGTCGAGCAGCAGCGCGTTCTCCTCCTCTGAGGGGGGTTCTAAAATGTCAAACTGGGAGCGCAGCAGGTGCGGCAGCATAAAGTGGTCCTTCCGGGACGCCATCCGTTGGTGGATGTAGTCATAGGAGCCATACAGGAAGAGGAAGTAGATGTCAGGGAGGATGAGGGCTGTGGTGGGTGGGACTTCCTGGCTGAGACAGGAAGAGGAGGTGAGGGCGCAGGAGCCATAGAGAAGGATCTGTCTGTAAATGCGCTTCAGGGCTGAACACACCACAATGGCATCAGAGCCGGAATCCCTCTCTCTATGGGGTGGAAGACATGTGCACACACGCGCACGCACACACACGAGAGAATAGCAATGAAGAAATTATTAAAGTAAACAACTCAAGGGATGTGATCATCTAGAGAAAGACCCTTTAACACTTTTAAACCCCTCCCATCTTCTTCCCATCCTTGTGTGTTTGCATGTACAGTACATGTACACACAGTGTGTGTGTGTGTGTGTGTGTGTGTGTGTGTGTGTGTATGTGCATGTGCTTATGTTGTGTATGGCTATAGGGTGGTTGGTGCTGTGTGTGCGCAGTTACCTCTTAATGATGTCATGTAGTTTGAGGAGCCAAGGCATTCTGTCCTAGGACCATTCAGAAGGTTAAAGGTCATCACACATGTCAATAGAGATAAGGCCATTATGAACATGTAAATAATATAAATGATAATCAAATTAAGAATAAATATTCAAATGAATACATCATAAAGATTGAGGCAGTACCAATTGGCCGCTCCGCCTTCATTTCTTGATCCTCCAATCACAAGAGGAAAGCAACAGTTGTGATTGGAGGAACAAGAAAAGAGGGTGGGTTTGAGATAGGTCAATTGAATAATTATTTTCTTCATTTGTTTATTAGTCGAGACCACCTTTCATGTACATTTAGTATGCAACCACTCCCATGTATTGGGTGTGGCTTTAACAGAAATGTTTACTTTACTTTTTATGATTTGACTCTTCAACCTTTCCTATTTGGTGTGATTTATCTCAGGAGATAACCTGGTCCATTAGCCCTCATGTGGCCTCTGGGCCAGAATCAGGTCACCACTAAGCTTTGATCACTAGACTGATCATAATTAAAAATCACTTTCATGTGATTACAAAGGAACTGGAGCGAGACGCACATTTCATTGAGGCGCTTTGATGTGCAGAACTGAAACAGAATCAGAGGAGTCTAAAGTATCCTAATCTGGAGTTTGAAAATACAGACTATGCCAGCCACAACCTGCCAGCGTATCCCGACACTAATCCTCAATTTACTTATATTTTTCGATGAAAAAAGAATGTTGCAGTTGAGAACAGCCGTTTTCATCACAACGTTTTGCTTCATTATTTAGTCTGAAACTGCCATCTTTTAAGTCATTTTAAATTATTCTTAGGTGCAGTTATAGGTTGGTCTTAGGGTAATTTTAAACTATACTTATTAATAATAATAATTATAATAATAATAATAATAATAATAATAATAATAATAATAATAATAATAATAATAATAATAATAATAATAATAATAATAATAATAATAAACGTTATTTGTATAGCACCTTTCACACAAGAATAAAATCTAACAGTCTTTTCTTCCATTTTGACCCTTTAAACCTCCCTCTCAGGGCGCAGGGTTGGGTTGGTCTCGGGGTAATTTTAAATGATTCTGGAAATGATTCTGGCTCAGGATGAAAAGGTTAGTTACGCTGCCATAGTCCCGTTACCACTTGCTCCCTGCAGCCCCCTCCCCCCCGCTCCCTCCCTCTGTAGTAACCCATGTAAACTACCTGTGGGGGGAATGAGTGCTTTATCGCTCTGTGTGTCAGAGAAGATGATTTACTCATCATGCTACAAGTCAAATGTTGCAGCAGTCCATGAATGATTAACAACGGTCAGTTAAGACTTGACAAGACCGCTCTAGAGACCTCTGCCTGCACACACACACACACTGACCTGGTCTGTAAGTGGTTCACCACGAGCCATTTTCTCAATGTTCTCCCTTGGGTGGTAGTCATCCCCCTCATGCAAAGGCCAGCCCAGCTGAGGAGTGCACACACACACACACACACACACACACACACACACACACACACACACACACTTGAAGCAATGATATATGGGGGGGGGGAAGGTAGAGGGACAGGGAGAATAAAAAACAAAAACAAGTGAGAGTTGGTGGAGTGGGATGAGTGCAACAGTTTACCTTCGTTGACAGGAAGGTGCCTAACGTGGTCCTGCGAGAAGACAAGACAGAACAGAACAGTGAGGTGATGATTTGTACACATTTACCAACGCATGGTCAACAATTTTCTCTACACATATTTTCCCCTATAATCCATAACATCTAGAGGCCTGTAATTATGTAAGCGTAGGCTGTACATCAACACATCTGTCACGTTGGGTAGGACCTCACTGCCCCTTGCTTATAGCCTTGTTGTCATGCCATGATATAAGGCAACAGAAAAATCAATTATGCCTCTGACAGAATTGATGTCTGCCAAGAGCCTGCCAACATCATAGCCTGTGCACGAGAGTGGAACTGATTGTATTCCTCCTGTGAACGGTATGGCTTTAAAGCCAGCCTACGTTGGTGGCACCCTACCTGGTAGACCTCAACCTCATGTTATGGAAAATGCAATGTTTATAATCCCAGTACTGTTCCTCAAACGGAGCTACGCAATCAGACACATGATTGCATTTGCAGGTGACTTGCAAACAATAAAGTGACCTGGAAGTAACTTCAATTATGGAAACCCATGGGAACCCTTTGGCATGGCAGGTCACCTGTAAATTCACGTATCAGATTGCTAGCTCAGTTGCGGGGAAGATTATAAACATTGCATTTTCCAAACGATCGAATGCATATTGCAAAATTCGCAATCTGTCGCGAGGTAGAGTCACAAAGGCAACAACGTAATTCCACGTATTTACGTTACGTCACGCCCAATTGATTTCTGGCCAACGGTATGTTAGGTCTACCAGCTAGTGGCATCCCTGGTCCTGGCACAGTTAACTTTCCAATACATTCCCTAGTCGTTATGCAAAGCTTTTAGATACAAAAAATTATGTAACGCAACAATTCCAAATGTAATTGTCACCATTTCCGTGAACAACACACCCTACGCGAATAGCAGTTGTATTTAGCAATTGCGTGACTTTGTTTTACCAATCTCCTAGGCTGTCGATTCAATGGGGCAGGTGACTGCTATATGGGGTTATGGTAGTCTTTAACAACTAAATGTAACGTTAGGCCTATATCTCTACGGGACAGTTGCCTGCTTTTTGCAGCGGTGAGTAGATGTGACAACAACCCGACAACGAGATATCCATGTTAAATTGCTTTTACGCAATGGACCATAATGCTGCACCTACTTGCCGCAGCCAGAGACTCCCATGATGATGTAGATCATGCTGCCTGGGTCTGTCTGGGTTCGGCACACATGAGGAGCCGGGCCACTGCGAGGCAACATGGACCAGGACTAGAGGCGCCTTGGGTTGTTTTGCTCAAATACGTCATGACGCACAACATACATTCACCAAACCACGTTCGGATTTAAAGGGCCAGTGCAATATTGCTCAGGTGTGACACGTGACACTGGGTGATAATGATATCGGCCGTGTTTAAATTGATTATGCCGCGTGGTTATTGCCTAAAATTCTATATTATTCTTAACGAATATTATTATTTCCACGCATCTAATCTCATCAAGGCGTAGCCTATAGCCACGCGAAAGAAACGAATGCAGGTGTGCCGCGTGCCTGTCATATCGGTAAATCAGCAGAGCAAATGTAATCAGCCCAATTCGTCACCATCCTGCCGAATACTAATATACACATCCATGTCATCTGCTTTGAAATACAATTCAGCAGATCCACCAATTAAGGCAGTCAGACTACCATTGATTATTTTTTATGGTGATGAGGCTGCTGATGTGTTGCTGCTGCTGATGTTGCTGCTGCTGCTGCTGATGATGATGATGATGCTGATTGTAGGCTATTCTCATGACATATCATGCCAACCAATATGGTGCAATGCCACGTAGCTCACTGTGGCCACTGTTGTCATGTAAATGTGATGATCGCCTCCTGTTATTTGATTAGAATGATTGCCTATCAAGATATATACGACGGTATATGATGAACACGTTTACATAACGTCAGGGTCATCATCACCGCATTGTGCTCTTTAATATCAAAGCTGAATTAATTACATTCACTACTGTGTGACGAATGATGCACTATATGAATACCACTGACATCACGCAATGCTGGCATATTTATTATTTCTAACGTGGACCTACATGTATAGCCTACTGAGAAACGTACGCTACACGCACGCAGACGTGCGCACAGCCGTGAGTTTGCTGTAGTTGCGAGGCGGCTCCTTGCATGATGTGGCGCTCGGAAAATACCAGACAGGCGACGGATGCAAGCTCTCATCCCTGCGCTGAGCTCTGATAGCATCCATCCATTCTCTCATCATCATCCAGCCACTCCATCCATTCCCGAACGCGTCACAGGCAACGGACGAGACCCAATCGAAGGCGTGTGTGTGTGTGTGTGTTGGTTCGTTCGTTTGTATGAAGAGCTGAAACCGAACCGACAGAAGAATGAAAATGCTCCGGTTCCGCAGCCCCAGTCTCCGCTCCTTGGACCAGGAAATCCACTGCACGATTCGGTTACTGGACGACTCCGAGATCTCGTGCACCATCCAGGTATTGTGGAAAGCTCGAGCCGAGGGAGCGACCCAGCATGCAGCCTCCTCGCCCCTCGGACCCCGAGTGCTGTGGTCATGAATGATGCTACTATAGTAGTACTGCTTACTGCGATTTTCAAAAGCATACTTTTGCCCAGATCCAATTATGAAAACTCAGACATTGGATCGTCATTTCCATGATCAATCCACTATTGACTATTGTTTTCTGTCATGGTTTCTCTCATCAATGGTGACCAGTAGTACCGGTGTCATTATGTCCCATTCCATTGCATTCTATAAGGTGGTGGTAAAGAAATAGGCGTGCTTGTAGTCTATATTCACTACGAAAACCACTTGTAAAAATGCAATACAAATTCACCCAAGTCTATTTATTGAATTCATATAAGGTAGGTCTAATGGAAACCTATACCATTGGCTAGCATCACTGGCATGGTAGTAAATGCTCAAGAAAAAAATGCTTGTCAGAATTGTCAACATGCTTTCCCGGGAAAGACTTGGAATAATATGCTCCAAGCAGGCGTGAGCCACAGAAGTTAGGGTGGAAGTTTTTTCTTGACCAGATATGATGAAGCTCATTGGGTGTGGTGGTGGTGATGATGGTGATGAGGATGATGGCGATGATGAACATGATGCGATGATTACAGTTTTTTGATACTGATTGCAATATCAATCATGTTGTGGTGTATGTGTGTGTGTGTGTGTGTGTGTGTGAGAGAGAGAGAGAGAGAGAGAGAGAGAGAGACCCATAATGAAAGCCGCTCCCTGTGTGTTTATGCTTACTGACTGTGGGGATAATGCTAATGGTAACAAGTCCTAATATTGCTGCTGTCATCATAGGCATCATAACACTGTGATGGCCAGGGTGACCAATGCTATTGGTTCAGTGGAGCAAGTAGGGAGGGGCTGGGCATATGGTAAAAATGTAATATCACAATATTTCTATAAATTTTATAGATTCACAATATGTACTGTTTGCCGTTTCACAATATTTTTCTCTGCTTTCGTATGGCTTCTTTGCAAGGGAGACTAACCAACTATAGGCTAGTAAGCTATCCATTTGCAGCCTGAACCAGTACAATGCACATTGTGTTTTTCAATCTTGTTGCATTGTTTAACAGCGTGTCAAGCAGGCATGCCAATGTAAAGTTAACCAAAATGTTATAGCCATTTGTGGAAATATGACTAGATGAGAAACTATCCTCTGGTTGTCAACATAATCAAACCATTTAAGAAAGGCAATCTAGTTCCTTTGAAAGATGCCCATCAGTAAGTCTGTCAGTTGTCCATAGTTGTAAAGCATATCATCCAGCTAGTCCATAAACATGAAATTAAACTAGTTTGCAACGATTAATTTAATTTTAGAGGTTCAAAAACATCCACAGCAACCGTGACCTAAAATGTATTTATCACTTATAGGTTAGCCAATGATAATACCCCATAGCAAACGATCGCACTGGTCCCATTAATTTGTTTCCATTTAAAAGCTTCCTGTATTATTATACTCACTTGACATGATCTCCAATGAGCAGAGGGCCACAGCCCCACAGTCAAGAGTTGGCTGTGCTCAGACTCAGAGAGGGTGCACTAAAGCACTTCATCAAATGATACATCTGAAGCTGAAACATGTACACTGACTCCTGACATTAACTTTCCACAATAAGCTTTTTCTGACTGCATTAACATCACAGTACTGGTTCTTTAATTTTTTAGTTTTAAAGCATTTGAGCTTATTGAACACAGGTAAAAGTATCAGCATCAGCAGTGTCAGAGCGCCCATGGCGAAAGGTTATGAATATAAAATGAAGCGTGGATGGGGGGGGGGGGGGGGGGGGCGCCCCGGTGGCGCACCACGTACAGTATACACTCAGCGTAACGTACAGTATACACTCAGCGTAACGTACAGTATACACTCAGCGTGACCGCAGCGTCCTGGCTCCTGGATTCGAATCCGGCCCAGGACATGCGCTGCATGTCCTCCCCATCTCTCTCTCTCCCAATTTCCAAACGGTCCTATCCACAATACAGCCGAAAATGCCATAAAGAATTAAAAAGATTACGTGTGGATTGCGCAAGAATATATCATCATAATCTCCCTGTGAATGTAACAACAAAACTTTAACCAGTGATGATCATAATGATCATCATATGAGGATGGGGTTAAGTGTATAGGAAGGTGAGGTGGTCACATTTAACAAGGCAGGCAATGGGGCAGTTCATCTGGTCTCACACGTGTGTGAGACACAATTTTGAGAACATTCGGATGATTATGTGACAATGGCTGCCATCGAAAGCTATGGAGTTCTAGAATTCATTCCACATTTTTTTTTAACGTGTGCCTGAAATAGTTAAATAATGAATGAGGGGGATGGGTTTATTTTTGGTAGTTAAGATCTGGTCTGGAAGTGACAGTGGCTCAGGAGGTAGAGCAGTTGTCTGGTAATTGGAGGGTTCCCAGTTAGATTCCGGCTCCTCCTGGCAGCGTGTCGACGTTGAACAAGACCCCTAACTGCTCTGGATGAGCAGGTTGGCACCTTGCATGATTGCCTCCACCGTGTGTGAATGTGTGAGTGAATGTGTTGTAAGTTGTAAAGCACTTTGGATAAAGGCACTATATAAATGCAGCCCATGTATAAATGCAGTCCATTTGCTCAGCGATCCCAGATCAGTGCTGGTGGTCAGATGTTGGGCTTGCCAAAGAAAAGAAACATCTTACTGCTGTACATGCAAGGCAGCAAACTATTCTTATTGCTATGTTTCTTCCACCAGGCACGCATTTATTTTTTTGTGCTACTGTATTACACATTCTTGAGGGAAGTGCTGGTAGTGGCCTTTGTAGTTGCCATGTGGCTGTTGAAAAGCCATAAAGCATGGCGCTCCTTTGCTGAAAGTAGAAATATTAAAATAAAATATATCAAGTGCTTGAATGCTCTGCTCTCAGCATTGACAAGCAGCCTATAGGGGTGAAGTGGTAGCCTTACCAATTCTTTGTCTTCAAATGCTTTTGGGAAACCAAAAACCGACGATGAATGAGTAACACCGAAACATCATTCATTGCACTGCAATAAACATCTCAAAATGATATGTGCGCTGTGCTCCGGTGACCTTTGCTGAATATCTGAGAAGCACCAGGCTGTCTGTTTTGAGCTGGCTAAGGCACAACCAGCAATATGCAGCTGTACAGAGAATACCTTCCACTTGATTTGGAGCCATTTCTGTTGGAGTATATACAGTACCAGCTTTCAGCAGTATATACCAGCGTTCAGCAGTATATACCAGCCTTCAGCAGTATATACCAGGCTTCAGCAGTACCAGCCTTCAGCAGTATATACAAGCCTTCAGCAGTATATACCAGCCTTCTACTTTGCTTTCTAATGACACATTCAGTAAAGAACTATCCATCTGACTCTCAAATACCCATTTTCTACCTACCTCTACTTCTAAAAGTTAACTTAAAGCTGCACTGTGGAAGATTGGCACCTTGTGGTGGTATGAGGTAACTGCACCTTGTTAATAAAAGACATTTGTGCAAGCAAGATAACTTTAGTAACATTTGTGTTGTTCACATCTTATACTCTAGGAATGAGACTGAAAGTTACATAGTGCAGCTTTGAAGATACGTATATATTTGAATAAAGGTTTAAATCAAATCAAATCAAATGTATCCGTAAGGCCCGACAACACACGTTAATGTCCCCATGGGCCGGACACGTCGTCTTTAAACAAGTCAAGAAGAAACATCACAATAAATCAAGAACAAAACAAAAAGACCATGAAGTCCAAAACATTTAAAATAAATGAATGCAACACTCCCAGACATACCCCACGCGAAGGTAAGGAAAAACTCACTAAAACCTAGGAATAGGAAAATGCACCACAGGCAATGTGGAGGAGAGAAACCTTAGAAGGGCCATTCAAGGGGGGGATCTCCCTTCTTAGATGTCGGTGATAGTAGTGTTGCAATAAAACAGGTGAAACAGTTGGTAAGCATGTTTAAGTAATGTTTGTTCCTACACTCTTTTTTTTTTTTTTTAAGTTCCTCATTACAGTAATTCCTTGGTACTTAATCATTATCTATTCCCTCCAAAGATATAATGTCTCTACTCCACCTGATGCTACACCAGCGCCCTGCACCACCTAGACCCCCCCCCCCCCCCCCAGCAGTGTACTGTGCACCTTATCAGCTGATGCTACACCAGCGCCCTGCACCACCTAGACCCCCCCCCCCCACCCCCCAGCAGTGTACTGTGCACCTTATCAGCTGATGCTACACCAGCGCCCTGCACCACCTAGACCCCCCCCCCCACCCCCCAGCAGTGTACTGTGCACCTTATCAGCTGATGCTACACCAGCGCCCTGCACCACCTAGACCCCCCCCCCCCCACCCCCCAGCAGTGTATTGTGCACCTTATCAGCTGATGCTACACCAGCGCCCTGCACCACCTAGACCCCCCCCCACCCACCCCCCAGCAGTGTACTGTGCACCTTATCAGCTGATGCTACACCAGCGCCCTGCACCACCTAGACCCCCCCCCCCCCCACCCCCCAGCAGTGTATTGTGCACCTTATCAGCTGATGCTACACCAGCGCCCTGAGCAGTAGTTGCCATCTGCCAGCTATACCTTGGCCTGACGTCTGAACCTGGAAACGGCCAGACACGCTCCTGTTCGCCTACATCCACTCGATCAATGATTTACAGTTCGCCTTTAAGTGCACTGTGTACGTGTGTGTGTCTGAGAAAGAGAGAGAGAGAGAGAATGAGAGAGAGAGAGAGAGAGAGAGAGAGAGAGAGAGAGAGAGAGACACCATAATGAAAGCCGCTCCCTGTGTGCGAGTGTATGTGTTTGCACGTGCGCTTTTGTGTCTTTTAGTGCTTGTGGGCGAGTGCGAGTGTCTGTGAGTGAGCGGCGTGTGCCTGTGTCGGAGAACATTAAAGTGTGACCTCTCCCTAGTAAACAAAGATGGTGCGTGCTCGCGTCTCTGTGTGTGTGTGTGTGTGTGTGTTTGTGTGTGTGTGTGTGTGTGTGTGCGCGTGTCTATACAGTATACTATGCATGCGTGTACTTGTCGGTGTGCGTGTGCATGCAGGCGCGTGTCTATGTATGCGTGTCGTGTGTCTACACCTGCTAAGGAAATGGGCATTTGTGTTTCAAGCCGACTGCGCCTCCTCCAGCGCGTCTTTTCTAATGGCTTTGTGTTCCGGTTTGTTGGGCTGCTCCTCCTACATATTTCATGACATCCTGTGCTCCTGCCGCTCTGCACTCTGTGTTTCCCCTGTCAAAGAAACGCCACGCTCCTCCTGGCTCTCGTGTCAGCAGCGGCAAACCTACCAGCTCTCTCTCCCCTGATCTTCATGTCTTCATTTCACCCCCCCCCCCCCCCCCCCCTGTCTCTCTTATTCTGTCCATTCTCTCCCTTCTTCTCTCCATCGTTGCTGAATATATATCTGGGTCATGATGAGAAGCGAGGAGGAACAAGCGATGGAGAAAATGTCAAGGGGGTGTGTGTGTGGGGGGAGGGGGGGTGGCTTCTAACCGCTGCCCTGCCTTGCGCTTCTAACTGCTTGTGTGAATTTTGTGTAGTCCTGCAGGAGTCCCATGTTCCGATTGTCGGCAAGTGTGTGTGTGTCACGTGTGTGTGTGTGTGTTTTTGGATATTTGCTTTGAATAAACCATAGGAGGGTAAACAAGCCAACAGTCCCCAGAAAACAATATTTGGCACTGAAGGGATTATCCCCCTTAAATAATGTAAATGAGTAGAAGGAGACTGTGACTGTGAGAAAGACAGTCAAACACAAACACAGGCAATAGAGTTATTCTGCCAACCATTCTCCTCACCGTTACTTAACCTATAGATACCCAGGGTGGGTTCACTGAGCGTATGTCTTCAGTAATGCCCTGCTTCACATTCACACAGGTCCACACAGGTCCACACAGGTCCACACAGGTCCACACATCGACAGTCGTCTACTGCAGGCTACCAGCGGCATCCACTGGAGCAGTTGGAGCATAAGTGCCTTGCTCAAGGGCACTTCAACAGTGGGTGTGTTGAGGGAGGGGAGAGTGTTATTCATTAATTTCGCCCGCCAATAAGCCAGCTTCTCTAACCTTTGGGCCCCAAGTTTAGTTTGGTTTGGTTTGGTTTGGTTTAGTACCTCTGCATCACCAAAATAAATGTCTTCCCTAAACATCCTTTAACCCTTCACTGCCACACTACCAAAGGGTTAACCCCTTTACTGTGACCATACAGAAGGTTAACCCTTTCACTGCCACACGACAACGGGTTTAACCATTTCTGTAGTGTGGTAGTGAAAGGGTTAAGGAAGTCTACGGTCAGTTTCCACCTGAAGGGAATTTTCACTATTCAAATGGTTTGCTTTCATTGTTTTTGGTGATGTGTTCAATTCAAGATTCAAGAGTTTTATTCATCACATGCATACCAGGGCATACAGTGAAATGCGGTTGGCCATGCCCGCTACGATTGTGCAATAAACAATAGTAATAGTAGTAATAATAATAAGATAACTAGAATAGACATGTTAAATAGACATGTTAATAAATCGCTTAAAGGCATTGGATCCTATGTACACTCCTATACAATGTGCAGTTTTTCTTCTATGTCCCTATGCTATACTTGCTGTTACTAACTATAGTATGCAACAATCACAACAAGTTATTTTCTTAACGTGTCCTTTTTACTTCCTTTAAAGTGTCCCTTTCTTGTGTGTTTAAAGTGACCTGTGGTGCGTTTGTGTGTGTGCGGGTGCAGAATGTTGTGTTGTGTGTGTGTGTGTGTTCATGTGTGCTTGTGTGTGGAAGAGATCAGTGTTCTTTGATCTGATGGCCTGAGGGAAAGAAGCTGAGCCTTAGCCTCTCTGTTCTTGCTGTGTGTATACGGAGGCGCTTGCCTGACCTCAGCAGCTTGAACAGGCTGTTGTTGGTGGTGGTGAGGGTCCTTCATTATTCTGCAGGCTCTGGATTTGCACCTCTTATTGTATAAGTCCTGCAGGGTGGTGTAGTGCAATAAATACCCGTAGTACGCTCTGCTGAGCGCACCACTCTCTGTAGGGGCCTTCCTATCCTGGGCCGTGCTGTTTCCAAACCAGGCAGTGATGTTCCCAGTCAGAATGCTCTCTACAGCCCCGGTAGTAGAAGGACTGGAGTATCTTCCCTGATACTCTGAACTTCATTATTATTGTTTTCAGGTGTAGAGGCGCTGTTTCGCCTTTTTTAACCACAGGTGTCTACTGTCTATGTGAGTTGACCATGTCAGGTCCTCTGTGATGTGGACTCCCAGGTACTTAAAACTTCTGTTTTCGGTTTGTTTCTTTACCACTCCAAAATGTGCCTACGTTGGCATAAAAAGTTCCTCCCGGACAAGGGCATCATAATTCATAACAATCTACCACGTAGCTCTCGTTTACCCACCGCATTGAGACTATTGTGCAGGAAGAATGACGTTTTGATTATTCGTTGATAATTACCACTACTGAAGCTTCAAAGCACAAACATCGGGAGGACGGCCTGAAGTGGGAAAAAGTTAATGTAGACCATAAGCAATAAAATAATGAGATAATAAGCAATGTAACACCAAGTAAGATGTGTTGCTGTTAGATAGAAACCCTGGCATTTACAAAACAGAAACAATCCCATTAACTCTACTAGGTTTCATGGGCTCTTGGCTGAGCACATAAAAGCAGCACATACAACTTTTCAATTCAAGTAAAAAACAAAAAACAAAAAAACACACATTCAGAAGATAGTAAGGAGATGTTAGAAGTGTTCCTTTGTGACGGGGAAGGGGAGAAAGCCGATAGGAGAACAGTAGCCTACAGCGCTGTATAATCATATCCCCCAGCTGTTTACTGTTACTCCAAGCAGTGACAGTGTTGAGCCTGGGGTGAGAGGAGTCCAGTCGGCTGCTCTTGTGTTCAGTCTGAATGTAAACTAAAGACATGCTTGGATCAATACAACCTGACCTCCTCTCATCTTTTCTTTCATCCTCTCCTCTCTCTCTCTGCCTTTTTCTTCTCTGACTTCTTCATCATCCATCTCCCCATCTCTCTCTCTCTCTCCTCTCTCTCTCTCTCTCTCTCTTCTCTCTCTCTCTCTCTCTCTCTCTCTCTCTCTCTCTCATCTCTCTCTCTCTCTCTCTCCTCTCTCTCTCTCTCTCTCCTCTCTTCCTCTCTCCTCTCTCTCTCTCTCTCTCCTTCTCTCTCTCTCCTCTCTCCTGATTGGTCGATATATATATCAATATTTATAGATTTGCATATTGTGAATGATTTGTGAGACATCGTTTTGTTGTGTACATTGTTGATAAAAATGCAAATATTAAGTCACATTTCTAACAATTTTTTTTCTGAAATACTACTCAAGCTCCATTCAGACCATTACGTTTAATGCTGTATTACACTCCTCCAATATGGTGAACATCCCTCCCCCATCTCCAGGGGGAGGAAACTAACTTTTTGGCTTACGCACCAACTGGCGAGTATCTGATTTTTTTTTACCAGCCAAACAGATTTTTTACCAGACAAAAAAAATCGCTAATTGTGATAATTACTTCTTTGTACGTCCTTCGTCTAAATTGATTTTCAATCATAGTAAATTAATCACACTGTCTCTACTCTTCAAAATATTACATCATTAAATCACATATTAACATGAAAGAGGGAACTATACTGGACTGGGTTGGGCTGAACTGGGCAGTGAAAGATGCTGGGTTGGGCTGGTCTAGGTTATACTGAATGATGAATTGAAAATGAATTGAAAATGGGGGACCCTGATGTAAACAAGACGAAAGTCTTTCTCTGGTCTGCATCCCCTTAACATTGCATGTATTGAGCCGTACTGTACTGTACCCATTCTGCAATCTGTTAAATAAAGTTTTCATTCATTCATTCATCACAGCTCAACTACTAGGAATGTGTGTCTGACTCTTAAGTGCAGGAAATATTCATCAGAAAGGGGGGGACATGATGGAGGGAATGGAAAGAGCAGGTTGACAGGAGCAGGGTTGAAGGGCATATTGAGTGTGAGGAAGTGGACAAGGCATTAAGCAAACAGGACTGAAATGGGGGACCCTGATGTAAACAAGACGAAAGTCCTTCTCTGGTCTGCATCCCCTTAACAATTGTGTGTATTGAGCTGTACTGTATTGTACCCATTCTGCAATCTGTTAATAAAGTTTTCAATCAATCAATCAATCAATACTGGGTTGGGCTGGTTTAGGTTGGACTGAGTTGGGCAGTGAAAGAACCAAGCATTTCACTGTAATGTAATAGCTAAATAAAACAACTTGAACTTGA
>NC_140165.1:136942129-136945371 GCF_963971535.1 Notolepis coatsorum | reverse complement strand
ATATGGCTGTCCGCAACATGTCATTAATTGTGTACGCGACGTGCAATTGTGCAATGACGACGTTACCGTTAGCTAGCATGAGCTACCGGTATATGGGAAGACCATAGAAGACTGTAACGTTACTGGTGACATTGTGATTTAACTTGGAATACTCCTTTGCCAACTTGCTGTACTTTGCTTGCAGGTCTGCAGCCATTATTGCTGGATTATATGAATAGCCCCAACTTTAGCCAAGGTAATGTTAAAGCTAGCTTTCGGTTAGCCGTTCAATGCTAATAACACCAGCCACCAAGCGAACCCATGAGCTCGCCGTCAACACCGCTCTGTCGGGACGATGACATTTAAGAAAGTATCTGCTGTTAAAATGACAAATGGCATTGACACTTTAATCGATTAAGCACACGTTTGTTTTATAATGCTTACTCAACAGACCACAGTGTTGTTGATAAATTACGTCATATGGTATCGGAGCGCAGCATTAGAGGGTACTCGCCGATACCGATACCAGCATTTTAGCCAGTATCGGCGGCTTCTCCGATACCAGTATCGGTATCGGAACAACTCTAGTTTAAGGTGGTGTATTCAAAGTGCTTTACAATTTGTTCCTCACATTTTCCTGTTCACTCACACATTCACACATCAACAGCAGAGGAAACCATGCAAGGTGCCAACCTGCTCATCGGGAGCAGATGGGGTTAAGTGTCTTGCTCTCAAGGACACTTCGATACACTGCCTGGAAGGGGCGGGAATCATCCACCTCCAGATGACCAGACGCTCTACCTATTTCAGTTACTAAAGCATTGGTGTGTATGGGTGTGCATGCAACAGTGATTGTGTGTGTTGGCGAGCATGGTAGATTTAGTGTGTGTGTGTGTGTGTGTGTGTGTGTGTGTGTGTGTGTGTGTGTGTGTGTGTGTGTGTGTGGTGTGTGTGTGTGTGTGTGTGTGTGTGTGTGTGTGTGTGTGTGTGTGTGTGTGTGTGTGTGTGTGTGTGTGTGTGTGTGTGTGTGTGTGTGTGTGTGTGTGTGTGTGTGTGTGTGTGTGTGTGTGTGTGTGTGTGTGTGTGTGTGATGCTGAGTGATGATGCTGTTGTTTTCTCATAGATATTCTTTAGAGATGGTTATAAATAGCAGCTTTTCTATTATTGCTGCTCGCCGGCACTTCTTTAATGTTTTTTTTCATTGATGATGCATGAATCCTTCTGACTCCTGATTGGAACAGAGAGAGAGGAAGGAGAGAGATGGAGATGTAGAGGATGGGGATGGAATAATGGGATAGAAGGAGAGAGAGAGAAGGAGGGAAGGAGGATTAGAGATGGAGAGACAGTGGCAAGATATGACAAGAGGGAGAGAGAGAGAGAGAGAGAGAGAGAGAGAGAGAGATGAGTTGGGGGGATGGAGGCTAGACAGGGATCAAATGTGGTAGAGAGGGACCATAGAGGAAAGACAGACTAGAAAGAGGGAAATATTCCAAAGATGGGAGAAGATGCTGAAAAAGGAAGACAGGAAAGGAGAGAGACAGAGTGGTTGGGGGAGAGAGATTGAAAGAGAGAGAGAGAGAACCAGATGATAATGAGAGAGTGTGTGTGCGTGTGTGTGTGTGTGCGTGTGTGTGCGTGTGTGTGTGTGTGCGTGTGTGTGTGTGTGTGTGTGTGTGTGTGTGCGTGGCCTCATCTAGTAGCATATGATCCAGCACACAGTCTGGACACAATTGTATGACTGTCACACACACACACACACACACACACACACACACACACACACACACACACACACACACACACACACACACACACACACACACACACACACACACACACACACACACACACACACACACACACACACACACACACACACACACACACACACACACACACACACACACACACACACACACACACACACACTCATTATCATCTGGTTCTCTCTCTCTCTCTCTCTCTCTCTCTCCCCCTCTCTCTCTCTCTCTCTCTCTCTCTCTCTCTCTCTCTCTTCCCTCTCTCTCTCTCTCTCTCTCTCTCTCTCTCTCTCTCTCTCTCTCTCTCTCTCTCTCTCTCTCTCTCTCTCTCTCTCTCTCGCTCTCTCCAGACCACACACACACAGGGATGTTTTCCGCAGCACTTAGAGGCTTCCAGTCCAGTTAGTCTCTGCCTCCTCCGTAATGGACACCACTGCTCCGACATGAGGCCGTGGCCTGGAAGTTGGTTATGTTAGTGTGTTTACTCCAGACGTGTTAACTTATTACCTTGTGAACTAGTGTCACCTGTCTAGTAGAGCCATATGGAATCCGCGATCACGGAATCGCGGACGGAATCGCGGAATTGAGCAATAAAAATGGAATCCACTATAAAAAAAAAATAATTAAAAATAATAATTGTGGAACTTGTACAGCACTTTGTTCAACTTTGTCAGTGCTGTAAAGTTTAAACTTTTAAAATCTTAGACAAACAAAACACTTTGCTTTCATGAAATATTGTAAGCCGTCATTTGAGGCTTTATAAAAGCAGCACAATGAACACAAATCTGTCAGTGCCGAGTCCGTCATCTTAAATAACAAACAGCATTGCTTGTTGTAGTTAACAAAGAGAGGCAGAGTTGATTTTGCAAAAATATATATAATTTTTTTTTTTTTTTAAATAATCAAATTTTATTTTCATATTCGAATCCCATGCCCATCGAACGAAGCTTCGAAGCTTCAAAGTATTTAAGACGGCCCTATTAAATGGACTGTTATATCTTATTAAATTGTGGACATTTATTAATTCCCACTTATTAGACACTATTTCTGATGGTAACATGAGCGTACAAAGCAAAATCCAGAATTCTGAAATATTAAAACGAAAAAAACGGAATTTGGAAAAAAAATAAAATGGAATTTGGAAAAAAATAAAACGGATTTCATATGGCTCTACTGTCTAGTCTAAAGGAGTCTGGTTGCTTATGAAGCTGGATGTCATCTCGTGGTGGTGTGCTCGTCCTCGTCTGTTTGGCCGGATAGTTTAATATTACCTTATTATTCTGAGCACTTTTTTAAAAGTCTGGTTAGGAGCCAGACGTTTGTGGGAGGATTAACCCTTTCACTACCACACTACAAGTTTCAAGTTTCTTTAATAGTTGTCATACAGAAGTACAGAATACTTTTATACAAAATGCTTCTTACTGTTACGCTTCAGAGACTGTGCTGGACAAGATAAGTATGAAATAAAATAAAGGGTTAACCTTTTCACTGTGACAATACAGA
>NC_140165.1:136907129-136937129 GCF_963971535.1 Notolepis coatsorum | reverse complement strand
CATATGGCTCGCCGACAACAAACTATCATTACACATGGGCAAAACAGAGTCCATTCTCTTCGGTTCAAATAACAAACTCAGCAAGACCGACGGCTTCTCGGTTACAGTGGGTGACAATATTATCACAAGGAAAGATGAAATTACCTACCTGGGTTCCATCCTAGAGGCTAATCTTTCCTGTGACAAAATGGCATCCAATGTAATAAAAAAAGTCAACCAACGAACGCGATTCTTGTACCGGATCTCCTCTCTGGTAAACAAGAATACCCTGAAGACTCTAACAGGAGCACTCATTCAAGGGTACTACGGCTATGCTTGCACCTCATGGTACCAAAGCACCTCAAAGGCACTAAAAAATAAATTACAAACATCTCAAAACAAGCTAGTCAGACTACTACTTGACCTGACTCCTAGAACCCACCTCACCCCTGCCCACTTTGACAACCTAGGATGGCTTAGAGTAGACGACAGAGTACAGCAACTTGCAATGGGCCTGGTCTACAAGATACACTACGCGACCAAGGTACCCATGTACATGTCAAAATACTTCCCAAAGGTCAGTGAATACCACGATCACAACACCAGAGGGAGCTCCACAAATCATGTAAAACCCAGAATCGGCTCAAACAAGGGACTAAACACGTTTCGCAATTATGCCGCATCAATGTGGAACGCCCTACCTAAAGCTGTAAAGGAATGTGAATCACTACCCACTTTCAAAAACACTCTCAAAAAACACCTACGTGAGACTGCAATTCGAAACTGGCCCCTACAAATGTCCTAACCTAGTTGTACAGTAAATGACCAAGTAAGGCTTTGTCAATATTCCAATGTACAGTGTAAAATGTGTGTGTGTCCCCTACCCAACCCCCCCCCCCCCCCCCCACCTCCAATGTACAGCCCTCACCCAACCCACCCAACCCCACCCCACCCATCCAACCTCCTCCAATGTACAGTTTCTACGCCAAATGTATATACACTCCTTTTCTGGACACTTTTGTATCACAAACAGTACTGTATTTGCAAATCTGATATGTCATAAATGTATAGATGTAGCAGTACTGTCTATCTGTATGTCATGTATGTCATATATGTTATGATGAATTGAAAATGGGGGACCCTGATGTAAACAAGACGAAAGTCTTTCTCTGGTCTGCATCCCCTTAACAATTGTATGTATTGAGCTGTACTGTACTGTACCCATTCTGCAATCTGTTAATAAACTTTTCAATCAATCAATCAAACACCAGCCACAGGGAGGTGCTGGTCATAGAAGTAGGCTGTACCTTTGATCTGTACATGGACCAGGCCTTCCGGGACAAGTATATCAAATACCAACCACTGCTCAGTGTGATGGCTGACCTTGGGTATAGGTGTAGATATAGTGTACTTGTGTTCGGAAGTCTTGGCCATGTACACAAATGCACCATGACCGGTCTGAGAATTGCTGCAATGTCTAAAAGAAAAGCCAAACAAATTGCCAAATATTGCTCTGTCTCAGCTATTATTGGCAGCTTAGCCACGTGGAGAAGGAGGTGCTATGTGTACCCTTAAGTGTTCAGTGATGCTTGGCCCGATACATTTGATTCCCTGTTTATGTAATATAATTTGTGGAACCAAATAAAGTATTAAAATGTGTGTGTGTGTGTGTGCGTGTGTGTGTGTGTGTGTGTGTGTGTGTGTGTGTGTGTGTGTGTGTGTGAGAGAGTGTGAGAGTGTGTGTGTGTGTGTGTGTGTGTGTGTGTGTGTGTGTGTGTGTGTGTGTGTGTGTGTGTGTGTGTGTGTGTGTGTGTGTGTGTGTGTGTGTGTGTGTGTGTGTGTGTGTGTGTGTGTGTGTGAGAGTGTAGGGTTAACATCTGTGTAGGCATCTGTGAAGAATGCCTATGCATACAAATGCTGTGTGTGTGTGTGATGGTGGACGATGATAATTGGTAATTGGATTGTATCCTCCCTCATTAGACAAGGTCACAGTCAGGAGCACTCAATGGGCCTCACTGGGATGGTATGAGCCGTCTTACCTTTTTGCCTGTTTTATGTTATGCTCCTTTCTTATTCCTTGCCATGTGGTTCTGTTGCAACGTAGTAACTTCTCACTGTTGCAATAAAGGTCTTCTTATACAGTATGTATCTTATCTTATCTTATCTTATCTTATCCTATCCTATCCTATCCTATCCTATCCTATCCTATCCTATCCTATCCTATCCTATCCTATCCTATCCTATCCTATCCTATCCTATCCTATCCTATCCTATCTTATCTTATCTTATTCAGAAAGCACACCTTAGCCTTTCTTTAATGTCAAGTAGATCAGTATCTCTTAAAATCAGCATAAACTGGTATTTCAGTCAGGAACATGCGTCATAAAGATCAGACCATTTTTAGCAACAAATGTTTATACAGTTGTATTTCGTTCTGCCCTCAACATGTTCTCAGCACATTTGGCCGGGAGCACAAATAATCGACCTCCCCGTGGGTCCATGCAGAACAGAGCTGATGACACCATGCTCTGAGGATGTGGTCATATTACAAGACATACTAAACCAGCATGGCATAGCATTGAATAGATTGATGCAGGTGGAGGCTGGGTGGAGGAGGCTGGGGTGGAGGAGTGTCTCGCTCAAGGACACTTCGACACGCTGCCCGGGAGGAGCCGCAATCAAACCGGGAACATTCTGATGACCGTTCTACCTCCTGAGCCACTGTCGCCCTGATGCACTGATGAGTGAAAGGCAGAACAGCTGACGTGGTGATTGAGTCAACGTTCTGTGAGTTAACCCGACTTATGTCGGGTCTGGCGTCCAATGTGTTAACGTCCAAATCTGTTCTTACCCAGGTGTGCTGAATGATGAATCCCACTCATTCTTAAACTGAAATGCGCGTTTTCGCTCAACATTTGCATACAGACACGCCCAGCCAGCTCATTATAAGGCGAATGAGGCGTGTGCAAAACGGCGAGGGCGGTGTGCCAAAGAGCAGAGGTTAGATTTTTTTTACTTGAATTTGTTTACATGTGGATCACTGTTTTGGCCTTTAAAGGGTTTTAAAATCTATTTCTAAACCATGCAAATAGAGAAGTGAAGAAGATGAAAAAATCCAAAGATACAATTGTCACACTATCATGCCATGGTTCATATCAGACACCTATAATTGTGCGACAACAAATTTATAACACAATATATCATATATTATATCTCATTAAGTGGCTGACTTTTAATCTTGGGTAAACACTTTTTGGTGAATACAAACAAACAAACAAACAAATATTTAAGTAGCCACCAAAGAAGATTTGCAATTTACTCTTTCACCCCAAGATTCAGCCAAATTTAAACCATCCCAGTTTTGTTTAGTTTTTCCCGCTGAACCCCAATTTGGCAGAGATGAGCTTTAATTAAGCATTACATCATGCGCAGGAGTGGTTTGTGAACAAGAAACCATGCCCAGTGGTGGTCGTTAGACCCCCCTTGGCATGTTTATTTTTCACAAACCACGACTGCAAGTGGTGTAATGCTTTTATACAACTGCCACATTCATCCAACCTTATTGCTATACAATAAACACACATTAATTGAAGATTTATTGAAAAAACCATCCGCCAGAAAAAGTAGTTCCCAAAAAAGAAAAAAAGAGAAGTTGCCTCCATGTGGAAGTAGCTCGGAAGTGCATCTAACTGTTCTCAGTAGGACATCCAACCAACTAACACATCCAACTGTCTTTCAACTAAGACATCCAACCAACTAACACATCCAACTGTCTTTCAACTAAGACATCCAACCAACTAACACATCCAACTGTCTTTCAACTAAGACATCCAACCAACTAACACATCCAACTGTCTTTCAACTAAGACATCCAACCAACTAACACATCCAACTGTCTTTCAACTAAGACATCCAACCAACTAACACATCCAACTGTCTTTCAACTAAGACATCCAACCAACTAACACATCCAACTGCCTTTCAACTAAGACATCCAACCAACTAACACATCCAACTGCCTTTCAACTAAGACATCCAACCAACTAACACATCCAACTTTTCTTTAGTTTTTAATTATGAAGTTAGTGGTTGTTATTAGAATGATTGATTGATTGAAAAATGTATTACCAGATGCAGAATGGGTACAATACAGTATGGCTCAATACACACAATTGTTAAGGGGATGCAGACCTACTTTCTATAGAACTTCATTCTTAGATGCTTCTATTGAAAGTAGGTAAAAAATAAAAAATAAATAAATATTGCAATTAATCAATCAATCAATTATTTTGTTCTACAATGACTCATGACCCATCAATTACAACATCCAACATTGTTTAAGCAACTAAGACATTGTGTGTGTGTGTGTGTGTGTGTGTGTGTGTGTGTGTGTGTGTGTGTGTGTGTGTGTGTGTGTGTGTGTGTGTGTGTGTGTGTGTGTGTGTGTGTGTGTGTGTGTGTGTGTGTGTGTGTGTGTGTGTGTGTGGGTGTGTATGCGACCGAGTGAGTGTGTCTGGAAGCCAATATAATTATTATCTTGGAAGAAAGAAAATAAAAATAATCCAACATTGTTTAAGCAACTAAGACATTGTGTGTGTGTGTGTGTGTGTGTGTGTGTATGTGTGTGTGTGTGGGTGACTGGTGTGTATGCGACCGAGTGAGTGTGTCTGTGTGAGAGAGTGAGCTCTGGCAAGGAAGGGGAAGAAAGAAAATAATAAAAAAAAATAAAAAATTGCAAATTAATCAATCAATCAATCCGCGCGATTTTTATTTTATTCTACAATGACTCATGACCCATCAATTACATCATCCAACATTGTTTAAGCAACTAAGACATTGTGTGTGTGTGTGTGTGTGTGTGTGTGTGTATGTGTGTGTGTGTGGGTGTGTATGCGACCGAGTGAGTGTGTCTGGAAGCCAGACAGTGTGAGAGAGTGAGCTCTGGCAAGGAAGGGGAAGAAAGAAAATAATAAAAAAAAAAAAATTGCAAATTAATCAATCAATCCGTGCGATTTTTATTTTGTTCCACAATGACTCATGACCCATCAATTACATCATCCAACATTGTTTAAAGAACTAAGACATTCGCCGTGACAGAATCTGTTTATATTTTGTCGTTATGACGCTATCAACATATCCATTTGTTAACACTTTGATCGCCATGGTTAAATTCATAATTTACCATCCCTAGCCAGCTCTATTTGTCTATGGAGAAGTTCCCCTTCTTTGCAGGGCTATAACTTTTTAAATTGTATTGCTAAATTGACATTATTATGGCCCATTCAATGTCCTATATCTATTGTTCAGGGTGTAGCAACGTTATACTTTTTCATTCACATAAAAATATTATTCATACTAAAATACGGTCTAAAGTATAAGTATGTTTTTATCGTTTTCTGCAGCTTTCTCCAGAACTTGATTTATAGCCCCAAATGCATTATATTGATGATCAAATACAGTTTGGTAGCGATCGGTGCCAGATAAAAAATTTCAACTGGAGGTACCTCTAGAAGTTACTACGTATGATCTGATGTTGACCGGATGGGCGGGGGGTCGTTTATAATTCCGTGGGCAACGTTATATCATTCATCTAGTGTGGGTCATATGATCATCAGAGCAGTTAGTATAGCAGACATTAGAAAATAACGCTGAAACTCACTGTATCTTCCTCGCGCCGTTGGGGGATGAGCGTGGAATAGAATTTTTTCTATTATGGGATGTCGAAATATCCGATCCATTTCCAGGTTGTATAATAGTATATACGTCCAAATCATGTTGTGTATCGAGTTATGTGCACCGATCGGTGTTCACTGTGTCAAGATGGAGTCCTGCTAATGATAGCGAGTGCCCGGACGAAATATGGGTGAGCACCACTTCATCCACATGACTTCCTGTTGGGCGATCTGCCGATCGGCCACCAGATGGCGCTCTTGAACCGTTAGAGAGTTGAGTGGAGCTCAGCAGTATATCTCAGGTCCCCGGGAGAGAAATATGATTTCGATCACATATTTTTGAAATATTGATATCAAAGACGTGTTACGGCGTCTTCGGCAGAATGAGCATGGCGGGCAATGACGAGTTTCAGCGTTTCCGGCGATTAAAGTGTTAAAGATTATTGTCCGCCATCTCGTTTTTTCGGCGGAGTGATTGTAATTCTGTTGTGGGCGGGTCCTGGGACCAGGAGCGTGGAATTGTGAAGAATACATACGTGTAAAATGACTGTTTCAGCCAATCAGAATCGAGAAATGTGCATGCCGTTGTATAATTAGTTAGTAAAAGACTTCTGTAGAAAACCGTCTTGTGTTTTTTCCCCTCAATTTCTATCCTCTGCTTGGATTCCCACACCCCCATGTTCAGCTCATTGATCTGACCCTGCTGTATCCAGGTCAGGCTTCTGGATCGATCCAGTCACTGGATTTGGGGGTTGGGAGCTTGGTTGGTAAGGTCTATTTTAGGTCTATTTTACCGAACCTAAAACATGCTTTTGTATTGATCACAGCGTCGTATTTTACCGAACCTAAAACATGCTTTTGGTAACGATCACAGCTTCGTAAAACAACCCCCCCCCCCCCCCTTGATGACTTTGTGAAGAAACATCTATATGGTATATACCTTTTGATTTGGAAATAATATAGGTTTCAGGCGAGCAACCCGAACGATTTGCGCATATGCATATAACACGTCATATCTCGCGATCTAGAAAAAAATACTGGATTATTTTGAAAAGGGGCGATGTTTAGCGTGGAATATTGTACTCAGCTGATAGAGTTGTGCCCTTCCTGATGACTTGTCATACAGAACTTGTAAGTCGCTTTGGATAAAACGTCAGCTAAATGACTAAATGTAAATGTAAATTGCGCAGAAACGAAAGTATGTAGAAATGAACTGGTTTGTCAGTGTTGGACTATAAATAGTGCGTGTCAAATGAGCCATAATTGTCTCCATAGCTATAATATAGAATATACGATGGGTCCGCAAACATTGTGAAAATGGTCAATAACGCTGGCCCCAGGGAGTAAATTATGGGAAAACAGCGTGGCAGTCAATGAGTTAAGATATAAGGATGTTATTAGCCTTGTTGGTTGTAGTTGGTAAATAAGAACATGGAGAAATGAAAATAGATAATAAAATTATATTATAGAGACAAGAGACATATAAACAGGTTTTAGTATAGGTGTGGTAGTGGGGATGGCTGGTTTGAGCAGCCACACCTGGGTCAACCCTGCCCTTCCCAGAGACAGTCGCATTTCTCTCCTCTCCCCAGGCTCCTCAAGGCCGTTCCTACCGCTGCCTCTACTGCTCCATGGAGCCTGACGCGGCTATGCTCTGCTTCGTGCCGGTTGCCGGACTATACTCGAAAATCAACTCTAAATGGATCTAATCAGTGGATTGCATATTTTCTTCAAGAAGCAGAATAAGGCTAACCCTCTCTGCCTATTGGGACATCATAATCGGGCTACCAACTTGAAGACGTGGTCATTTTTGGATTATCGAAGCTTTTGGACTGCAATAAGAAGATTTTGGATCTGTTTACCACGAACAGGACCTACCAAAATGAACTGATTAAGACACTTGGACACTTGGACTAATAATGCATTCAGTCATTTGGACGGAGTTGTTAAAACTCACTCCACTCAAATCAATAGTTATATTTCACTCTATTCAAATCAAATTTAAAGTGACGTGGCTGGGATAAATGTGCCAGTCAGTCAGCCAAAACAAATTCCTGGACCAAGGTCGAACCAGGCAGCTGCTGGAGTCAAAGACCCTCTGGGAGATAAGAGTGGCAAACGGCTTCCCCCACCCCCAATCCCTACCCAATCCCCCCTCCCGCGTGTACGCCCGGCACCACTCCCACGTGATGGTGACGGCAGCCGACTAGTACGCACGCTGGAGGGGGGAGCCTAAGACTGTGTCATCACCAAAGCTCGATCCCCCCCGTCCCTGCCCCCTCCCGCTGGACAATCTTTCCACCCTCCCTCCCACCGCCACCCCGGTGTTGTCGCAGCCGACTATCGCATATGGTGTCTCAGGCATTCTGTAGTCGACATGTGTCAACAAATGTACATGCCTGTTTGAATTTATGTTGTGCCGTTGTTACTGTAAAAATGTAATGATTGTGATTTGTTGTTGTTAATGAGACGAGGAGCTGTATGTGTGTGTCACTGGAATTTCCCCAAGGGGATCAATAAAGGAATATCTTATCTTTATCTTATCTTAGCTTATCAGACCTGGGAGCAGATGTGTCACTCTTCAAATAAACCGGTTTGTGTCCAGTCCACCATCATCTCTGTCCATGTCTCAATGTCAGAGAGCCTTGTAAAAGGCTACTTACAGGATCAACTGCTACAATAGGATTCCTACAGTATTTACATATACTTTTTTTTAATATTGAGCTGCATTGGTCCAGCTGTCTACACCTTCACAACATGACAACATACTGTAGAATGAGACAGGATTAAAACCCATGCAGTCAGAGTAAAACACATATAGAGAGGGAATCCATTGTGTAGAGAGAATCAATTTACCCAGGGTAGTCTGCTGAATACATGATGCTTTTTATCAGAAAAAGTGAAGAGGCTATTTGAGCCAGGACAGGCTACATTTTGGCTTTGAATTCTATCAATAAAAAACACAAGCTTTGTGTAATTTGCTAAAACCAGAGAGTCATACTCGTATATTTCTGAGTATCTTGGATATGGCACTTTCTCAACCCAAAGCTGTACAGTTAGATTCAGCCAACAACATATTTAGTCAGCTCAGCGTGTAGTAGTCTATGCCTAGAGGGCAACTTCACCTCAGACTGTGACACATAAAATTTGCCATGTAAACAGTGTGACAGTCTTTCCAATGGATGCACCTCCATTTCCCATTGCTTGATTGATTGATTTATTGATTGAAAACTTTAATTAACAGATTGCAGAATGGGCACAGTACAGTACAGCTCAATACACGCAATTGTTAAGGGGATGCAGACCAGAGAAAGACTTTCATCTTGTTTACATCAGGGTCCCCCATTTTCAATCCATCTCTCTCTCTCTCTCTCTCTCTCTCTCTCTCTCTCTCTCTCTCTCTCTCTCTCTCTCTCTCTCTCTCCCTCTATAATACTGTATATATATATATATATATATATATATATATTAAGGCTGTCAAAGTTAACGCGTTAACGCAAATTTCTTTTAACGCCACTATTTTTTTTATCGCGAGATTAATGTTTAAAAATCTTTTTTTACTTATTTAATATTTTTACTAGACTTCACGCAGGTGTATTATTGATACTCTCATTGGGTCTCACTCTCATTCCCGAATGGATTTACGACCAAAAATGTCCTTTTAGGCAGATTTCTGCCCATTTAAGACATATTAGGGCTGGTAGCGCGATTCCCCAAATTTTCCTGAGATCAGATTTGAGCGTGGCTGAGAGCAGATTTAAGAGTGCTGAGGTGCTGAGGAGCACACTTATGATTGATTGACTAATTGAAAATTGTATTAACTTGACAGACTGTGTTGTCATAGTGATTCCTTCATGTCAACGCTACAGGCCTCCTTGGAATTAATTACTTAATCATAATTAAAATAAATATGACAATATTTGTACGATAAGAAATTACGCATTTGATGTCGGAAAAATAGATAATATGGATTCATCTGATCACAGGGCAGCTGGATTAACCATATCTGAACCAGCTATTTTGGACAAATGTATAATTACTTTAATTACTCAGATATTCAAACACAATTATGCAATTATTGTGAAATAATTAATTATATACATTTGAAAGAATGCAGGTCAACATGCAATATATCCCATTGATTGGTATACAATGGGACAGACCTTGTTTGATATAGCTATAAACCTGCATTCCTTCGAATATATTATTAATCAATTAAATATTGATATTTATTGAAATACACTATATAGCCTATACACCAACACTGAAATGACAGTGGATAAATAAATAAATAAGAACTAAAGCTAATCGCATGGAAATAGACTGCATTAATATTCCATAACAAGTCTTGTGTGCGCCAGTATGGCCTACGTGTCTAATGAATGAACAGTATAGGCTTAATATATTCTAGTTACTTGTTTCATTAGGATTTAGTAGATACTATATGCTCTGCCTCTGCCCTACGTACAGTATAAGTACAGACTGTACCTATACTGTACATAGGGCAGAGCATATAGTATCTACTAAATCCTAATGCAACAAGTCATTAATGGAATAATAAGCCTATACTGCGTTCATTCATTACGCCGTAGGCATTAATGGAATAATAAGCCTATACTGCGTTCATTCATTACGCCCTAGGCTACAGTATACTGCGCGCGCGTGCGTGTGTGTGCGCGCGCGCGTGCGCACGCTGCGGCAGGTGTACCACGAGCTGTACTATATATGATGACAATACATTAATCTAATCTAATTTCGATGGGTCGCGCAAGACTCACAAGGCACTTCCGCATCCACTTCCACACAGCTGCGTCATTAGTTGCCTTATAAGGAGCTCTGGAGGCGTTGTTTTGTATGCAAATGACCTGAACGGGGACGCGCGTTCGCGTTTGAGACATAATGCCATTCCACAACGCACTGAACGCAGATATCACAGGTGCGGCCGTTTGAGCCACTTAAGACATATTACAAGCACGTTGGGGACACAGAGTGAACTTGTCATTGATTCTGTCTCAGTCGGTTCCAAGATAAGTCTTCCAAGAGAACTCTTTGGAAAATTTTGGGGAATGAGACCCATTGATACTATGTTTGTTTCTGACTCAAAGTGTGTGTGTGTGTGTGAGAGAGAGAGAGAGAGAGAGAGAGAGAGAGAGAGAGAGAGAGAGAGAGAGAGAGAGAGATAGTGAGAGAGTGAGAGAGAGAGAGAGAGAGAGAGAGAGAGAGAGAGAGAGAGAGAGAGAGAGAGAGAGAGAGAGAGAGGAGTGTTAGGGTAGCGTTAAACTGGAGCCCAGAACACAAGGGAGAGAGAATGGTTAAGCATTACATCACGCGCAGGAGTGGGTTATGAGAATTAGACCATGCCTAGGGGTGGTCGTTAGACCCCCCTAGGCATGGTCTAATTCTCATAACCCAAGTCAAGTCAAGTCAAGAGTTTTATTTGTCACTGCATACAAGTATACAATGAAATGCGGGTGGTCTTGCCCGCAACGATGTGCAATACAGTGGTACAACATATAATAGAATTCAATAAAAACAACATTGTGCAATAAACAGGTAACAGGTAACATGGTGTGACATCTCGGTATCTGTACATAAAAAATATTTACAGAGCATATAGGACATGCTAGGTAGCTTTGGTAGTGCAATACACTGTTACTGTTGTTATACTAATTTAAAGTGGCCTTTCCTTTTGGCCATAAGTGGGTGTGTGCGGCATGAGTGTGTGCCCGCTCATGTTAAAGTGTTAAAGTGGCTGCTAGTGTGTGAGCGTGCACAGCGTGCGTGTCGTGTGTGTGCTCATGTGTGCTTGTGTGTGGATAGTTCAGTGTTCTGTGGCACTCAACGTTCATTGTTCAAGGCTCTGATGGCCTTGAACAATGCGCGTGGTGTAATGGCTTTTATACAACTGGCACATTCATCCAACCTTATTGCTATACAATAAACACACATTAATTGAAGATTTGACAAAACCATCCGCAGAAAAAGTTGTTCCAAAAAAAAAGAAGAGACGTTGCCTCCGTGAGCAGCGCCGTTTCAAGGCATTCCATCTAAAGTGAGCGTGTGTTATGGGATTGATTGATTGATTGATTGAAAATTGTATTACAGATAGACAGTGCTTACATCTTTATACAATTGCCGAATTCATCCAACCTTATTGCTATACAATAAACACACATTAATTGAAGCATAATGGATGTTGCATTTATGCAGTCAGGTTAGGTCAGTCAGGGTAGGTACTGTCTATCTGTATGTCATGTATGTCATATTGTTATGGTTTGTAACCGACCCCAATCGCACAACACAAGACAGGTATGAGAGTAAGCCAAAACAGGGCAAATATTTATTATAGAACAAAAAGCGGCACAGTCCCTTTAAGGGAAAACACAAAAACACGAAAGTCAAGGAAATATGGAAAATGCGGCACTGTGCCTTTAAGAGGCGAACAGGCTAAGGGACTAAGGCTAAGGGCCAGGGCTAAGGACCAGGGCTAAGTGTCGGGGCCAGGACCAGGGGCACTGGAGAGGGGGACAGGGACAGAGGCCCGGAGAGGCGGGCTGGAGACAGGGACAGAGAAACAGGGTTAAGGCCCTGGACAGGGCGAGGGCCAGAGCTGCTTACAGGGATGAGGGTTCCGACGGCGGAGGCCGGGCACGGGGACAGGGGCCCGACGGCGGAGGCCTGGCACGGGGACAGGGGCCTGACGGCGGAGGCCTGGCACGGGGACAGGGGCCCGACGGCGGAGGCCTGGCACGGGGACAGGGGCCCGACAGCGGGGGCCGGGCACGGAGATCCTCCTCCCGTCCCTGAGGGACGGGAGATCCTCCTCCCGTCCCGTTCCTGAGGGCTCTGCTGCTCAGGAAGGAATCCTCCTCCTCGGATGCTGCAGACGGGCAGCGCAGAACAAAGGGGGTCCCAGGGGAACGGGATGGGAACAAGCCATCCTCCCGTGGAATACTAGGGAGCGACGACGAGCCTGGGTCCAAGGGGAACGGGATGGGCACACGCCGTCCTCCCGTGGAATACTAGGGAGCGACGACGAGCCTCACCCCAGGAACGAGGATCACGAAGAGACGCCTTCCTCCCGTGGAATCGGGAGCGATGGCGAGCCGGCTTGACGTCTGGAGTGGGAACACTGAAAAACCTCCCGTAGAGAATTAGAGAGCGAAGACGGTGTCCCACTCCAGGCAAACGGCGACAGGTGGTGATGGCTGGCACGTCGTCTCACGCCGGAGACGCGGCAGGTGATGGTAACGTACAGGATGGTAACGTACAGAACTCCATGAACACAGACACAGATACAGAACGACCCGACAAGGACTAGAGGGGAGTCTGCCACCTAAGTACTCTCCCGAGCAGATTGCAAACTCCCAACAGGTGCGTGAAGGTAGAGGATCAAGAAAGTCCAAGGGTGGGGGCTGGTGAAGAGTAGAGGAGAGTAAATCATCACAAGGGTGGGGGCTGTTGAGGAGAGTAGACAGGGAAAACACAGGAAAAAAGGTCCAGGGACAGGCGAATCCTCACACATATATGTCCTGATGAATTGAAAATGGGGGACCCTGATGTAAACAAGACAAAAGTCTTTCTCTGGTCTGCATCCCCTTAACAATTGTGTGTATTGAGCTGTACTGTATTGTACCCATTCTGCAATCTGTTAATAAAGTTTTCAATCAATCAATCAATCAATCAATCAATCAATCAATCAGTTTGACTGATAGATAAAATGGGTTTATTTATGTTGATTTAATTTGGTTGTGTTGATGTTAAATTTTAATTTTTTTTTGCAAAATGGGTATATTCTGTTTGGTTTTACACAATATGTCTATCGGTGTGTTGTGTGTGTGTAAATCTGAAGACACACATGAGAACTCATACAGGAGAGAAACCACTGTTCAGTTTAAGCTGACAATAGACATGAAAAGAAGAAGGAACAGGTTCTAAAACAGTTAGCTATATCTACAATAAGAATATCATGTATGTATGTATACTAAGCAGTATGCACAATAGGAGAAAAAGAAAAAAAGAGATATATAATATATATATATATATATATATATATATATATATATATAAATAAAGTGTGTATATGTTTTGTACATAAAACTATGAAACTTTTGTAACCTTTTGTTTTTGCAAAATGATTTACTGAATTATGTTTCTTTTTTGTATTATTTTTTGTGTGTAAATAATGTAATGTAAAAAGGGTAGGCAATTATAAGCCTCGGCTTCAGCCTACACCTTTTCGGTCATTTTTTTTTTTTTTTTTTAATATTCTACTACTATGCTTTGTAAAAGAAGACTGAAATAAAATCATTCATCATCATCATCAATCAGACGCCGTTTACAGTCAAAGTTTTGCTTGTACACGGTTGCAATTCAATTCCCCCTCCTCGCAGTCCTCACCAGTTGCTTAAAATACGTCATTGGCTATAGGCTTTTTAAACAATTGAATAGGCTAAACTTCGTTTTAACTTCTTTAATTCACATTTGTTTATTTCATTAAATTTTTCCCGACATAATGCTACCTGCCTTGACGAAATCCGTGATTCGGTTGCGATACAGATTAATTATGAAGTTAGCGGTTGTTATTGGAATGATTGATTGATTGATTGACAATTTTATTACCAGATTGCAGAATGGGTACAATACAGTACAGCTCAATACACAATTGTTAAGGGGATGCAGACCAGAGAAAGACTTTCGTCTTGTTTACATCAGGGTCCCCCATTTTCAATTCATCATAACATATATGACATACATGACATACAGATAGACAGTACTGCTACATCTAGACATTTATCACATACCAGATTTACAAATACAGTACTGTTTTTGTAGGGTGATTATGTTTTATTTACATTGATGGTAACATTCCCGGTTATAGTGCAGTTTGTGAAAAGAGTATCTGGGTCGTTATTTTGCCTCTTAGCTGGAACAGAATTCTCAGAACCTTCTGCACCTTCTGCGATGTGCTTTTGCGCAGATGAGCCTGCGAGAACATGGCTATAATTTCGCCTGTCTTAACCAGTTCGAAACAAGGCGAACATTAATACAATTTTCAATCAATCAATCAATTCAATAACCCACGCTCACTTACAACAGCGCACCTCCACGTGAGCGTGTGTTATTGGTTTGATTGATTGATTGAACATTTTATTAACAGTGAAATACATGTCCTTTTGACGAATGGCATCTAACAACAGACTTCCCGCGATTTATATTTTGTTCCACAATTAGTCATGACCAACCAATTACATAATCCAACATTGTGTAAAACACTAACACATTCGGCATTTGTAAAGATTATTGTCCGCCATCTTCCGGCAAACGGCGACAGGTGGTGATGGCTGGCACGTCGTCTCACGCCGGAGACGCGGCAGGTGATGGTAACGTACAGGATGGTAACGTACAGAACTCCATGAACACAGACACAGATACAGAACGACCCGACAAGGACTAGAGGGGAGTCTGCCACCTAAGTACTCTCCCGAGCAGATTGCAAACTCCCAACAGGTGCGTGAAGGTAGAGGATCAAGAAAGTCCAAGGGTGGGGGCTGGTGAAGAGTAGAGGAGAGTAAATCATCACAAGGGTGGGGGCTGTTGAGGAGAGTAGACAGGGAAAACACAGGAAAAAAGGTCCAGGGACAGGCGAATCCTCACACATATATGTCCTGATGAATTGAAAATGGGGGACCCTGATGTAAACAAGACAAAAGTCTTTCTCTGGTCTGCATCCCCTTAACAATTGTGTGTATTGAGCTGTACTGTATTGTACCCATTCTGCAATCTGTTAATAAAGTTTTCAATCAATCAATCAATCAATCAATCAATCAATCAATCAGTTTGACTGATAGATAAAATGGGTTTATTTATGTTGATTTAATTTGGTTGTGTTGATGTTAAATTTTAATTTTTTTTTGCAAAATGGGTATATTCTGTTTGGTTTTACACAATATGTCTATCGGTGTGTTGTGTGTGTGTAAATCTGAAGACACACATGAGAACTCATACAGGAGAGAAACCACTGTTCAGTTTAAGCTGACAATAGACATGAAAAGAAGAAGGAACAGGTTCTAAAACAGTTAGCTATATCTACAATAAGAATATCATGTATGTATGTATACTAAGCAGTATGCACAATAGGAGAAAAAGAAAAAAAGAGATATATAATATATATATATATATATATATATATAAATAAAGTGTGTATATGTTTTGTACATAAAACTATGAAACTTTTGTAACCTTTTGTTTTTGCAAAATGATTTACTGAATTATGTTTCTTTTTTGTATTATTTTTTGTGTGTAAATAATGTAATGTAAAAAGGGTAGGCAATTATAAGCCTCGGCTTCAGCCTACACCTTTTCGGTCATTTTTTTTTTTTTTTTTTAATATTCTACTACTATGCTTTGTAAAAGAAGACTGAAATAAAATCATTCATCATCATCATCAATCAGACGCCGTTTACAGTCAAAGTTTTGCTTGTACACGGTTGCAATTCAATTCCCCCTCCTCGCAGTCCTCACCAGTTGCTTAAAATACGTCATTGGCTATAGGCTTTTTAAACAATTGAATAGGCTAAACTTCGTTTTAACTTCTTTAATTCACATTTGTTTATTTCATTAAATTTTTCCCGACATAATGCTACCTGCCTTGACGAAATCCGTGATTCGGTTGCGATACAGATTAATTATGAAGTTAGCGGTTGTTATTGGAATGATTGATTGATTGATTGACAATTTTATTACCAGATTGCAGAATGGGTACAATACAGTACAGCTCAATACACAATTGTTAAGGGGATGCAGACCAGAGAAAGACTTTCGTCTTGTTTACATCAGGGTCCCCCATTTTCAATTCATCATAACATATATGACATACATGACATACAGATAGACAGTACTGCTACATCTAGACATTTATCACATACCAGATTTACAAATACAGTACTGTTTTTGTAGGGTGATTATGTTTTATTTACATTGATGGTAACATTCCCGGTTATAGTGCAGTTTGTGAAAAGAGTATCTGGGTCGTTATTTTGCCTCTTAGCTGGAACAGAATTCTCAGAACCTTCTGCACCTTCTGCGATGTGCTTTTGCGCAGATGAGCCTGCGAGAACATGGCTATAATTTCGCCTGTCTTAACCAGTTCGAAACAAGGCGAACATTAATACAATTTTCAATCAATCAATCAATCAATTCAATAACCCACGCTCACTTACAACAGCGCACCTCCACGTGAGCGTGTGTTATTGGTTTGATTGATTGATTGAACATTTTATTAACAGTGAAATACATGTCCTTTTGACGAATGGCATCTAACAACAGACTTCCCGCGATTTATATTTTGTTCCACAATTAGTCATGACCAACCAATTACATAATCCAACATTGTGTAAAACACTAACACATTCGGCATTTGTAAAGATTATTGTCCGCCATCTTGGCTTTTCCTATGAAAAAGTCGAACTGGCGGAGTGATTGTAATTCGGTTGTGGGCGGGTTCTGGGATCACGAGCTGGCTGAGCTTGACTGTTTCAGCCAATCAGAATCGATACATTTGCATGCCATTGTATAAAGCGGTTTAGGTTGGTTTAATATTCCAGGTGGCAATAGGTACCATGCAGGGTAAACAATACAGGAATGTTCGACAGGTGCGAACAGGAGCACTCCCTGTGCTCCACGGGAACGTCCTGGCGGGTGGTGTCTATGAGACAGCGTAGGCTGGCAGCGGGTGGTCCTGGGCACAGGGAGAACAGAGGTTAGAGCAAGGCAAGGATTTAGATAGAGCAGCAAGGTGTCTCTCTCCCCCCTCTTGTCCCACTTCCCTCTATTTGCTCTTTCTCTCTGTCTTTCTCTTGGCACATATTACTTTCCTCTTCTTCCGCTGTCTCTCATCCCAATAGCTCTCTTCCTCTCTGTTTACATCATCTATTCTCTCTCTCTCTCGTCCCTCTGTTTACCTCAGTTTACCCCCCCCCCCCCTCTCTCTCTCTCTCTCTCTCTCTCTCTCTCTCTCTCTCTCTCTCTCTCTCTCTCTCTCTCTCTCTCTCTCTCTCTCTCTCTCTCTCTCTTTGATTGATTGATTGAAAAGTTTATTAACAGATTGCAGAATGGGTACAGTACAGTACATCTCAATACATACAATTGTTAAGGGGATGCAGACCAGAGAAAGACTTTCGTCTTGTTTCCACCAGGGTCCCCCATTTTCAATTCATCATAACATATATGACATACATGACATACAGATAGACAGTACTGCTACATCTATACATTTATGACATATCAGATTTGCAAATACAGTACTGTTTGTGATACAAAAGTGTCCAGAAAAGGAGTGTATATACATTTGGCGTAGAAACTGTACATTGGAGGAGGTTGGTGGGGTGGGGTTGGGTGGGTTGGGTGAGGGCTGTACATTGGAGGTGGGGGGGGGGGGGGGGTTGGGTAGGGGACACACACACATTTTACACTGTACATTGGAATGTTGACAAAGCCTTACTTGGTCATTTACTGTACAACTAGGTTAGGACATTTGTAGGGGCCAGTTTCGAATTGCAGTCTCACGTAGGTGTTTTTTGAGAGTGTTTTTGAAGGTGGGTAGTGATTCACATTCCTTTACAGCTTTAGGCAGGGCGTTCCACATTGATGTGGCATAATTGCGAAACGTGTTTAGTCCCTTGTTTGAGCCGAATCTGGGTTTTACATGATTTGTGGAGCTCCCTCTGGTGTTGTGATCGTGGTATTCACTGACCTTTGGGAAGTATTTTGACATGTACATGGGTACCTTGGTCGCGTAGTGTATCTTGTAGACCAGGCCCATTGCAAGTTGCTGTACTCTGTCGTCTACTCTAAGCCATCCTAGGTTGTCAAAGTGGGCAGGGGTGAGGTGGGTTCTAGGAGTCAGGTCAAGTAGTAGTCTGACTAGCTTGTTTTGAGATGTTTGTAATTTGTTTTTTAGTGCCTTTGAGGTGCTTTGGTACCATGAGGTGCAAGCATAGTCGTAGTACCCTTGAATGAGTGCTCCTGCTAGAGTCTTCAGGGTATTCTTGTTTACCAGAGAGGAGATCCGGTACAAGAATCGCGTTCGTTGGTTGACTTTTTTTATTACATTGGATGCCATTTTGTCACAGGAAAGATTAGCCTCTAGGATGGAACCCAGGTAGGTAATTTCATCTTTCCTTGTGACAATATTGTCACCCACTGTAACCGAGAAGTCGTCAGTCTTGCTGAGTTTGTTATTTGAACCGAAGAGAATGGACTCTGTTTTGCCCATGTGTAATGATAGTTTGTTGTCGGCGAGCCATATGCAGATTTTGCCTAGTTCCGAGCTGAGGGCTTTTTCAACCTGTAACTTGTTCTTGTCAGAGACCAGCAGGGCTGAGTCGTCCGCAAACAGGAACAAGTTGCAGTCACAAGCTGACGACATGTCATTTGCATAAATTAGGAATAGTAGCGGTCCTAGTATGCTTCCTTGTGGAACACCACAGCTCACTGTGAGGGGGGGGGATAGGGTACCGTTTACTTCCACCATCTGTTCCCTCCCCTCCAGGTAGGATTGTATCCAGCTCACTGATAAACTATCAAAACCAATTGCTTTTAGCTTGTCAATCAGAATGGTGTGATTGACAGTGTCGAAGGCCTTTTGTAGGTCCAGCATGACCATGCCGCAGTATTTGCCCGCGTCCACCTCTTGTTTGATGTGGTCGTTCAAGTAGAGAAGGCATGTGTCAGTGGAGTGGGATGTTCTGAAGCCAGATTGGAATTCGTAGATTAGATTTTTTTCCGCGAGGTATTTTTCGATCTGTTCGTATACTATTTTTTCCATGACTTTCGAGATGGATGTAAGGATAGAAACAGGGCGGTAGTTACCCGGGTCTAATTTGCTGCCCTTTTTGTGCAGGGGTGTTACTCTCGCAATTTTGAAGTCCTTGGGGACGTGTCCCTGTTTTATGGAGAGGTTTATTATGTGTGTGATGACTGGGGTGATGGCTGCTGCTGAGTCTCTGAGGAATTTGGAGGGGATGTTGTCATGGCCAGTGGCCTTGTTTGGTTGGAGGGCGCTCAGTTTTTTCTCTCTCTCTCTCTCTCTCTCTCCCGTGTGTTCAGATAGGATTGTCTGGCTGGTTCCTCAGGCCCTGTCCACACGAGAGTTTGGATTTAATATGACCGAAGTTTGAAAAAATAAAACTCCGTCCACACGGTGAACACAGGTGTATAACCGTGTATAACTGCGTACTCACGGCAGAGCTGGAACCCAGCAACCGATACATTTAGTACAATGTAATACAATGCCAAAGCAGTAGGCGGCGATGTTGTTCAGCCATGAAGGCCATTTCAACCAATCAGAAAAGACTGAACGCTCACTAAACTTCCTGTTGGGTCGCGATCTGCCATTAATTAACTGAAGAAGAAGAAGTAACGTTACCGATATGAAATGGATGTAAACGTTATTTAACAGATTGCAGAATGGGTACAATACAATACGGCTCAATACAAACAATTGTTAAGGGGATGCAGTCTGGACTGGGTTCCTTATAAGTTATAACAATAACTTGACAACACATGAGTTTAGTTTAGCTGCAGCTACATGTTTACTCTGAGCGTCAACAGACATCAGTCGATCACAACACTCTTCAACACAGACGATACGTTTTGAACAAAAGTTTGTTACAATCATTTTCATATAACGCTACTTGGGACAGCTCTGCTGTAAACACTGGTGTAGTTGGCTCTGCTCTAATCTCTCTACCCCGCGGTCTGCCGTGAACATGGGGAATAATTGCGACAGCTCTGCTGTAAACACTGGGAATAACCTCGGTTGCTATGCCCACACGCAACTGCAAAACCGCACAACTCCACCCTGGCCACCGGTTTCAAAAGACCGCGGTTGCAGTGTAGCAAATCCCCGGTTGTGTGTGGCCGAACAGTGCAACTGCGCACATACAATCACGGTTACATTAAACCCAGCGTTCGTGTGGACGGGGCCTCAGAGCAGGGAGATCAGAGGCACTGCGCGTTTTCTGGTTCCGCTGAGCTAATTAGAGATGGCGTGTGAACTGGATTTCGTTAACTGAGATAAGGACCAGTCATAATTGAGCTGGCATGCATATTAATTAACCAACAAGTGTCTGTTTAGTGGGCCAGAGAATGCAGGGTCCTAATGCCTGACAGGTCAGGGTCATGTTGGGTTGGTGACAGCTGGGAGCTCGTCCCAAGCAACAATCACACACTGAATACTTTTCTTTTTTTGTGATCAAATTTTTTGAATTTTCAAACATGAAACAACACAGTTCACAACATAACAACAATAATAATACATAAAAAGACACCAAAAACATCGACTCAACACTACAATTACTAGACAATAAATAAAATAGATTGTACAATTAACACCCTAAGCCCCCTCCCTCACCACCCATCACAGCCACAATCCCCAACCCTCGAGAGCCCCAAGTCCCGTATCCCGGCGAGCCAGAGCATCATGCCTCTTTAACCCCCTGAGGTCTAAAGTTTGTAGCTCCACCTTCTCAGAATATTCTCTTTTTTTTTTGTTACATAATGTAAAATTACAGATACATACCTTCAAAATAAGCCATCAATTGTCAAATTTGAGACGATAGTTTTCAATCAATGTCCTATCAAACATTCTGGTAAAATCCTAACTACTTTTCAGGATAGGACTAGAACTTGATCCAAGTTCATTCAGCTATCTGATGAGAGAACTACACACTTCAATGTGATCATTGTCACTAGAACCATTTCACACCTGGAGCAAAGGCCCAGTCATTCCTTTGTTATTCCAGTGAATGGACCCAGCAGGAGGCCTAGCCTAGCGACAAGCGGCCACTACATAGTTGGGTATTGAAAAAATGCTCATATCCAAAAGTAGTAGAGAGAGAGATAGAGAGAGAGAGAGATGGTATTTACAGTACTGTACCATATCAAAAAAAAGAAGCAAACCAATAACAATTTGTGGTTGTATTTCTCTAGAATGACTAGAAGACCTTCTGGGGTGGACGCCAAGCCTGTTCACACAACAGCAGGAACTTGCTGCACAGCCGCATGAATTTATTTTCATTGATGAGGCTGGATTCAACCTAAGCCAAACAACACACATTCAAATCCAACCCTAACTAACCTTACTGTCATGCACTTGTCCTAATATACTAACCTACACTGTAGCACTCAACACTTTGATGAACATTGTTAGTTACTCAGCTGATAGAGTTGTGCCCTTCCTGATGACTTGTCGTACAGAACTTGTAAGTCGCTTTGGATAAAAGCGTCAGCTAAATGACTAGATGTAAATGTAATGTGTAAATGTGTAAATGTAAATGTGTGTGTGTGTGTGTGTGTGTGTGTGTGTGTGTGTGTGTGTGTGTGTGTGTGTGTGTGTGTGTGCGTGCGCGCGTGTGTGAAAGTAAGACATCCTTGACTTAGTAAACTCACTGACAGCACGTGTGGCAGATTTATATCCAGCTTTTAATTTGATCGTTTGTTTGTGTGTTTCTGTGTGTGTGTGTGTGTCTGTGTCTGTCTGTCTGTGTATGTGTGTGTGTGTATGTGTGTGTGTGTGTGTCTGTGAAACATGTCTTGTATTCATTTACCTCACTAAATACAGCAATGTGTAACTGTAGATTTCAAGAGAGAGAGAGAGAGAGAGAGAGAGAGAGAGAGAGAGAGAGAGAGAGAGAGAGAGAGAGAGAGAGAGAGGAGAGAGAGACATTTATAATAATTATATTATTAATTCGTTTTTTTACACACACACACACTAATAACATGATCATAACCAAACCAATTTCAAATGTATCATCAAGTACAAAATAGATTTGATCGTAATATTTATGAGAATGCATGTTTTTTCACACTACAGGAGGAGTATGTCACAGTATGATGTCATAATCGAACATTCTAGAACATTTGTGTTCTATATATGCAACAATTCTCTGAGCATTTCCTGGCATTTTTTCAGACTACAACATCAATCCAGACTGGTTTGACCCTGACAGCACGTGTGGCAGATTTCATGTCAATAAAGCCCATTTGAATGAGAGCGAGAGAGAGAGAGAGAGAGAGAGAGAGAGAGAGAGAGAGAGAGAGATAGAACAGGTCTTCACCTCTCTACTTTCTACTCTACTCAGATGGTATTTACAGTACTGTACCAACCACCATTATAGTTGATCATGACACTGCCAGAAAGGATGTAGTATTCCTTCTAGATGGTTCTGACGGCACAAGGAATGGATTCCCAGCTATGCGTAATTTTGTTTGAGAGTGGTGGAGAAACTCAATGTGGGAGAAAACAAAGACTGCGTCTCTGTGGTCCAGTACAGCAGAGATCAAGAGGTTCATTTCTATCTGAACACATACACCACAAAAGAGGATATTCTTGCCATTTGCATTTGTGGTTGTATTTCTCTAGAATGAGAGAGAGAGAAATGAGAGAGAGAGAGAGAGAGAGAGAGAGAGAGAGAGAGAGAGAGAGAGAGAGAGAGAGAGAGAGAGAGAGAGAGAGAGAGAGAGAGAGAGAGAGAGAGAGAGAGAGAGAGAGAGAGAGAGAGAGAGAGAGAGAGAGAGAAAGAAAGAAAGAAAGAAAGAAAGTGTACATGTCCACGGATGTGCGCTTGCCATAGTGATTGATGACACTCCACAGGCATGTCTTTAGTATAGGTTAGAAAGCAACCTGGGTTCTCAGACAGAGAGAGAGAGAGAGAAAGCTCCCGTCTGGTAGAGATTTGGGCTCTACTGAGCCTACCTTTCTAGTTGAAACGTTGCAATTTTTACATCATGCGTAAGCTGTCAACTAGCGAGATGCGTTGTTACAGAGCTGGTTACAGAGCTGGTCCACACTGCTATTATGAAATGACCCGACATTTATGTAAGCTTGTCAACTAAAGCGGTCCGTGTTTAATAATAATAATAATAATGACTTGGATTTATATAGCGCGACAGCGCGGGTGAGCAAACTCGTCACACAGCAGCCAGTGATCATTCATACCTCGTATACACAGACGCACTCTGCCATACAGTAGTTAATGTTAAATAAAGCCCATTTGAATTGAGAGAGAGAGCGAGAGTGTGTGTGTGTGTATGTAAGCTTTTATTTTTTTCTTTATCTGAGAGAATGTCCGCGAATGTCCTCAGACTCCTCACGCAGGAGAGGAGAAACGACTGCAAAAAGTCGAGTCCCGTGGATATTATTGCAACAGATAATTCATACATTATTATGTTTAGAATTTGGATGGGGGGGTAGGCTCTGATACCAGTCTCACGCCTCTGCGGGGGTGTAACACCTATTCACAGCGCACACGCCGCTATTGTGTGTGTGCGCGCGTCCATGTATGTGCGTTTCGTGACGCGATGTAGTTTTTATCGCAAATGGAGATTATTACAATCATGCCATCTAGCAAGAATTAAACGTATTTACAAGTCGTATTAGGTTTAGCAAGTTGGGGGACGTATACCTTACATGTCAAAAGAAATGGCAATTTTTCTATTTTTATCGATTTCTGAAAAGATGTCCTTTTTGAGCATTTAAGAGGGATTCTAATTTCTTTTGTTGTCCGCCGACGGGTTCAAAGCTCCAGCGTGACCCCTAAGGGTACAGGAATCTGAATCTGAATCTGAATCTGAACTGGTGACAAAAGGTGCAAATCCAGAGCCTGCAGAATAATGAAGGACCCTCACCACCCCAACACCAGCCTGTTCATGCTGCTGAGGTCAGGCAAGCGCCTCCGTATACACGCAGCAAGAACAGAGAGGCTAAGGCTCAGCTTCTTCCCTCAGGCCATCAGAACAATGAACACTGATCTCTCCACACACAAGCACACATGAACACACACACACACACAACACAACATTCTGCACCCGCACACACACAAACGCACCACAGGTCACTTTAAACTTTAAAGGAAGGAAAGGGACACTTTAAGAAAATCACTTGATTGTTGTATAGTATAGTTAGTAACAGCAAGTATAGCATAGGGACATAGAAGAAAACTGCACATTGTATAGGTATGTACATAGGATCCAGTGCCTTTAAGCGATTTATTAACATGTCTATTTACCATGTCTATTCTAGTTATCTTTTTATTATTATTACTACTATTGTTTTTATTGCACAATCGAAGCGGGCATGGCCAACCGCATTTCACTGTATGCCCTGGTATGTATGCGATGAATAAAACTCTTGAATCTTGAATCTTGAATGTGACCAAACATTTTTAAATAAAATTGATTTGCCATGAAGGCTAAAACATTTTTATTATTTCAGTTAACAAACTTTGCCATCTTATTAATATTTTTAAATAAATTGTATAGTACATTTTGCTCTGGTAATCCACTGGAAATCCACCCCTCTGGTGGGAACAAGATAATCCAGTTTTATGGGATAAAACTGATCCCAATCCTGTGTTGTCGGTTTGAACTAACCGTTTTGAAGATTTGATCCAGATTAAAATGTAGATTTCCTTATCTGATCAGATATCAAAGTGATCCTAATCCTGTTTTTTGGTTTTTAACTACCCACAATCCAAATCTGATCAAATCAGATCATAGGGATTCAAAGTTTTGAAACTCCTGCGCCCTGGTGTGAAGTCTAGATTGCAGATGTAATACATTTTCTTTTGCATTGGTCGTCATTCGCTTTCTGGGTTCTGTATCGTTAGTGGCTTAGCTTGGCATCACTACTGCACTATCTCGCGTACGTGCACGCGTACTGAATAAACCACAAATGTACCTCTAATACCAGTATTAGTCTGACCACACCCCTCATCAGCTTACCTTCATAAGCAGGTGTGTGGTCACCTGCTCTCCTCCTTCTCGCTTTCACCACAAGGAAGAAGTGCCTCGGTAGATCCCCACACTTGACACCATGATGGAAGAAATTGGATTAGGAACAGCTTGGGAAACAAGGATACGTTGACATCATATCTTTATTTTCTCTCTCACTATTTTCGAGAAAATACGGCGATATTGTCTTCGTACTGGAGTGTCTAGAAGATGATGATCATTCTAAAAACCCTCCACCGGTTTTCGTATTGGGAGCACGCCGCTGCATGCTTCTCAACTGCAGTTCCTTGCTGTGTTTGTTGGGGTGAAACCTGTCGGGCCACAGCTGAACTGTCGGACATGCCGCTGTTGTGAGGAGTGGTGCGTTCCAGGTTGGGTGAGTAGTGTTTGCTGGCGGGCTCCACTTGTCTGTTAGTGCTATGGGGGCTACTTGACAAAGTTTATGGAAACCGGCCCCAGGCTAGGGTCCTTTGTTCAGCCTCCTAGGCGACGGAAGACCTTGGTCTGAAGACCATTATAGTTTTAACTAGTGGGCCGCGACCATTAACACTGGTGATCCCTGTGTGTTCTGGACGAGTGGATTATCTCTGTCACCGTGTTAAGACCCCATCTTTCATATCCAAATGAGAGTATTCCTTCACGAGGGGATATGTGCATGTAATGTGCGATAGCGGCAGATTCATGTTCAAAGTCAGCTATACAGGCCAGTTGGTACTGTGCTGATTCCGCCGGACGTGGTAATGTCACCGTTGTGAAGCGGTGTTGACGTCTTGTTTTCTCTTTTCTCTTAAAAAGTGAGGAGAGGTTCAGAACGGCGTCCTGTCTGGGTGAGTGTTATGTCATTGTTTACATGTTCATAGCTTACGGTTAGCCGGTCAGTGGCCTGGCGCGGGGTAGCTTAGCTTCTCGCGCGCCGCCGGGAGCTCGCTTCTGGTCGCGTGCGTCGTTAGATCGGCGTCTCGCGAGCGGAAGCAATAGCACCCGAACGGTTGGAGCAGCCGTTAGCTTGATGCTATTCTGTTGAACGTGCTTTGATTTTAACATGTTTTACACTCTTGACCACGACGTCATCCTTGACAGGGGATGTTCGTCGACCCTGCCCTGAACCTGGACGGGGATTGCGTCAACAAAGAGGACTGTAGCGACTGGTTGGAGCGGCGACGCTGCCCGGATCGAACAACACAGGACGGCTGTGTTCTACGGTGTCTTGTGACTGCACTTCGCTGATCTGCGTTCCGGGTAGGTACGGGGTTGGCCAGACCTCATAACACGTCTTCTGGTTTTACTTTGCTAAATGTATTGTGAATAACGGTGTTTTTTCCCAAAACGTGTGTTGTTGCAATGCATTTGGGATACGTTGCGGGTTATGTGTGAGCTGTTTTTGTCACTGGCAGTTAGCTTCTCCGTGCAGATCGTGATGTATTGATCTGGTTGTTGTGTGAGAAACATCATGGTGTTTATGTGTACCGTGTACTCACTACTAAGGCAACTAACCTGTGAAGCTATGCTTGGTGACAAGTGAGTAAAAGAATGTTCTTTCTCAGACTGTAATGACAATGAACAGTGAGTTCACACATTAACAGGTTTTCCTGTTTTAACTGGCCGTATTGAGGGTAAAATAGGAGGATTGTGTTTTTCCCCCCCGGTTCCCTGGGGACTTTATCACCTCCTATCAGACATGTTGTGCATTAATTGTGTCTTTTGTGTGGTAGGGATACGATGTAACTCTTAGCTTGATTGCTGAGGTTGTGCTAAATCTGCTGGAGAAACTTATTTCCTAAAGGGAAATTGGTTTGGTTGCTGTCATGTGTGCTTAGCAAGGCCTGTGGTCGATACTAATCAAGGATGATGTATTCTCTCATTGTGAAAAAAACGGCGTTCCTCTGTTGAGTGTTTTTGCCATTTTTTGTAGGTGATGATGGGTTGGACCTACAACTGGGTTGTACTGGCCACAGAAGCACATGTGTATGTTGGACCGGGGTTCTTAGAGCCCTCTCTATTCTGTGTTTTTCCTTAGTAAAAATCAGATAGCAGGTTAGCTCATGCGCTGTGTGGAGCTGTGAAACGCTTCATAGAGCTGACTATGACTGTGTCATATTCTCTTTTTGTCGTTACGTCGTATCATGGGTGTGGGGTCGTAAAGGGGTGAACTGGTAACCTTTCCTCTCCCCATTGTTCTGTCGGTCAGGGGTACACCCCCTGTCCTTCAAGGTTCCCGTCACGTGGCGGTTCGGCACGTTACGGGGGGGGGGGGGGGGGAGTTCCTGGTCCCACGGCCTGGTATATTGGGCGTGTGCACCGCAGGAATTCCCCCGCCATAGAGTACGTCACCGTGCGCGTCTCTGTTGGTAGGACTTCCGTGTGCTGTTCAGGTCCATGTGATGGATCTGTTTTCAGGGGGGGTGGTCAGGGCTCCTCCTCACCAAGCGCCTATTCGGGCCTTCTGTGAGTTCGGACTCCTTCTTCCATGTGAGGAAGCCTCCATCAGAGTACAGAGCCTTCCTCCTCAGATTGTCAAAGTGAGTGGACCCTCTAGAAGGGTCCTTTTCTATTGTATGTATATTCGATTCAATTCGTTTATTGAGTGTGTATGGGTTCAGTGCCTCTTCCCCGGAGGCCCTAAAACCAGTTTTTTACATGGCTCAAGGTGCAATATATTCTTTTCAATCTGTACAGCTCGCGTGGGAAGTCTCTCTGGGGATCCCCGTCTCTTTCCTATGGGAGGGTGGTGGGATGTAAAAATGTGAACATTTTTTACCCCGGCTGTGTAGACTGGGATACATACTGTTGATGCTTCCTTCTTTCTATTCCAGAAGTGTTGGAGTTAGGGAGTGTCACACCCCTCTTGTCGTTCCCCTGGGCGCCTTGGGGATTCAATGACAGGTCTAAATAGCCTGTTCATTGATGGGCGTGTGTCCCGACGCACGTATAGTGCTAGCTCGCTGTAAACAGGCGATTGATTAGCATGCCTTGGTTGCTTGTGGTTGAAACAGCGTTTTTATAAAGCAACTGAGATGGGGGTTTTTCCTCTTCCGACGACCACATCCCATGACCTGGGTGGGTTGTCGACGGATTCTCGTTCATGTCTGTGTTCAGCTGTCCCCTCTGGCGCCTGTCTCGTCCGCAGTCTCCAGGCTAGGGTTAACAGCCTGTTGCCTGGTTTTTCCCCGGTGCGCTGCCTGCTTCCGTTGGTTAACCTTTTTTGTGTGCTTACGGCCATGCTGACTGCCTGTTCTGCAGGGTCAGTGTGCCAGGCGGTGTACTATTGGGGGGACGGGGCCCGCTCAGCTTACGGCCATACCGACCTGAACACGCCCGATCTCGTCCGATCTCGGAGGCTGGGCAGGTTCTGGCCTGGTTGGTTCCGCCTGGGAATACCAGGTGCAGTAACTGAGGGGCCTTTGTCCGAATACGCTGGCGATGTGGGGGGCGGGGCACTACGTGCCCACCTGGTGGGGTCTTGATGCTGGCATCATGGACTTCTCCGGGCCCCCATTCTAGGGAGTCCAGTCCTTTTGGTGGGTCTGGGTCTTCCTTCGTGCTCCGCTGCTACGGCCTTGCCACGGGGTTGGGTTTGCCCTTGACCCCGTGATTCTGGGGGCAGTAACGAGGTTGTTCCTCCGTTCGTTCCCGGGTGGCATGCGGGTTGTGCGTGTGTGTAGTCGTGGGGTCAAGCCACGGTCTGCTCACCCTGTGCGTTGGGTTGCTTGAGTGCCTCTTCGCACGGTCGGGTCCGTCGCCCTCCCGTGACGTCCCTAATAGGGGGGCTACCCTCCATTAGGGGGGGTCGGGGGGGCTCGGCCCTCCCTGTTCTGATGGTTTTGGGGGGCTGTCAGCGGGGTGTATTTGTCAGCCAAGTGGCTCCGCTTGGCCTCCCTTGTGCAGTAGTGATGCCAAGCTAAGCCACTAACGATACAGAACGTTAGGTTATGACTATAACCAAGTTCTGTTAGTTAGGGGCGATGCTTGGCATCAGACGGCCGCTGCAGCCCTTGTCCTCACCTTGTGGTGAAAGCTTGGGAAGGAGGAGAGCAGGTGACCACACACCTGCTTATGAAGGTAAGCTGATGAGGGGTGTGGTCAGACTAATACTGGTATTAGAGGTACATTTGTGGTTTATTCAGTACGCGTGCACGTACGCGAGATAGTGCAGTAGTGATGCCAAGCATCGCCCCTAACTAACAGAACTTGGTTATAGTCATAACCTAACGTTAACCGACTAAATGAGGGCACTTACAGGGAAGCACTTTCATTACATTTTTCATTTCAAACCATTACACACCTTGTGTGTGTGTGTGCGTGTGTGTCTGTGTGTGTGCGTGTGCATGTGCATGTGTGTCTGTATCTGTGTGTGTGTGTGTGTGAGGAAGATGGAGAGTAGCACTTAGCTGTCATTAGGGGAGATCATGTAGGGACAGGATGACCAGGTTAATTTTTAATACCCGGCCCTCTGGAATATGAAATATGTATTCACCTCTTGTTCTACATGACATGGACTCTCTCTCTCCCTATTCCTCTCTCTCTCTCTCTCTCTCTCTCTCTCTCTCTCTCTCTC
>NC_140165.1:136894629-136904629 GCF_963971535.1 Notolepis coatsorum | reverse complement strand
TATAGCTCAGAACATCAGTAGGTATATAGCTCAGAACATCAGTAGGTATATAGCTCAGAACATCAGTAGGTATATAGTTCAGAACATCAGTAGGTATATAGTTCAGAACATCAGTAGGTAATATATAGCTCAGAACATCAGTAGGTATATAGTTCAGAACATCAGTAGGTATATAGTTCAGAACATCAGTAGGTATATAGCTCAGAACATCAGTAGGTATATAGCTCAGAACATCAGTAGGTAATATATAGTTCAGAACATCAGTAGGTATATAGTTGAGAACATCAGTAGGTATATAGCTCAGAACATCAGTAGGTATATTGTAACTGAGGGGTACAATTCCCTGACTGTATTGATAAGTATGGTATCATTAAACCACTACCGCTTTATGTACTTTAATTACTGGCCATACAGTACACGATATCTAAGTATGATGAACACTTTCCCACATATGAAATCAGGTCCACACAAAGGTAATAGTCAAATATTTAATATATAGCAAAAGGTACATATAATAATTACTGATTACATTTATGATTTGAATTGAATGCTCTTGTAAGGCAAATGAGTACTCGTAGGCAAATCAACACTGAATGTCCAATCTCTGGTTACACAGAAAGCAAGTATACAACCTGGCTCTTAGGGGATTATATCTATGGTCACTTAATGATTATAGCTGGATAATATACTGCAGGGGTCCCGCCGGTTGTAAGCCAGTAGGGGGGGTAGGAGAGCCGTCGGCTGTATCCCGTCTGGTCAACGATTTCCAGGGAGAATTCAGGTACAGAAAACAGTGCCCGTGGAACCTTGATCCACAGATGAATACACTTGGGCTCTCTTGTAGACGATAGCTGTAGCTGTCGCTGTCGGTCCACAACGAAGAAGAAGCGAGGCGACCTCAGTCTGGTCTGAGCGCCGTCTCACCTTGGCTCCTCTCGGGGTAAATCCAACACTCACCGGTGTTGGCGATTATCCGCTCCACAAATCAAAGCACCAAAGCAAATAGATATTCCATGCCGTATAGGGCTCAGCAGTCGTCGGGGTAGGTAATCCAATGTGCAGGTCCACTCGTCCTCGCCCAGAACTCCTCGGATGAAAGCACCACGCGTGGTCTGCCCAGCCTGGTTAAGACTCTAGATAACGCGAGGAAACGATGGGGGTGCTGCTCACTTTAGAACTCTAACCGAACGATGCACCATACATAATAGACTATTATTACTTAATAGAAATACGGTGCCAAACTCTGGCAATTCAGCTATCAATTCGCACGAGGTCTCACTGCTATTCTAAGGCCAAACAGGCCGTACTACACCGCACGCGGTATCGTGGGGTGAGGCTTCACGTCTTGTTACTTAGTTGGGTAGAAGGGTAAAGGACTAAGAGGAATTCTACATTTCTTGCGCCATATTTATATGCACAGTGGACAAGTAGTGCCGCTCTGCTTTCGGTAGCCGTATTCCTGCGCGGAGCTGAGGCTAGTAAAGGCATGTCTCGTCGGTACCTTTGAACTTGAACGCCAGGGGCTTGTCCCTGGCGCCTGGTCCTTTTGTCCAATAAGAGAATGAACTATTATGGGCTGTAGTAGAATAAAGGGATATTCAGTGTATATGTACAAGGAATATACAAGGGATATCAAACGATATACAAATACTATTAAATATATATCCATAAATAAATATATATATTCGGTTTAATCTGATCCTTCACAACAGCCGCCCCCTAATTAGTCCCACCTAATTAGCTGAGCAGAGACAGATTAACCGCACTGTCCACTACTCAATGTCCGCTGTAAGGGTCAGTCAACTCACAAAGTCATAGGGTCATGGTCGTCATCAATAGTATCAGGGAGCCTTGGCAGTTCTATTAGCCTCGCCACGGGTCGGGTGTAAATCCGTCCTTGGACGAGCACTTCAGCTGCTCGGACCTTTCCATCGGCACCGGTGATCACTTTGCTTACGCGGCCAGCCGGCCACATAGCTCTGGGTAGTGACTGGTCAATGATCATGACGACTGTTCCTTCTGTCAAATTGTCTCTCTCTTTTACCCACTTCTGGCGGGTCTGTAGAGACGGTAGGTAGTGGAGTAGGAAGCTGTTCCAAAACTTATCAGCCAGTACTTGACTGTACCTCCACATTCTTCGGCCGTTCGCTTCTTCAGGCCTGTACATTGTCTGTGGTAGCGCGGGGTCCAGCCGCCCCATCAAGAGGGTGTTGGGGGTGACTGGGTCGACATCTGCTACATCACTTGAGACATAACCGAGGGGCTTTGAGTTCAATACTCCCTCGATCTCCGTGAGGACTGTCATTAGGACTTCTTCCGCCACAGTCTGGGCCCCAAGCACGGCGTACAGGGCTGTCTTTATGGAACGTACTTCTCGTTCCCAGGTTCCACCGAAGTGAGGTGCGTTCGGGGGATTAAACTGGAAGTCAATCTGGGATGGAGCGAGGTGGGTCTTAAGTTCTGGGCCCATAGCTTGGAAGCTCTCTCTCAGCTCTCTTTCTCCGCCTTTGAAGTTTGTCCCGTGATCGGACAACAATGTAGACGGTTTTCCTTTCCGTGATGTGAATCTTCGGAAGGCCATAAGGAATGAGTCTGTGCTCATGGTTGGAAGGAGTTCGATATGTATCGCTCTGGTGGTCATGCATTTGAATACAATACCCACCGCTTCTCGGTTCCTCTTCCTCTCTTTATATACAGCGGGCCAAAACAGTCCATACCGGTGGAGTGAAAGGGCTTGTCGCCGAGTCGGAGGCGACAGGGAGGTAGGTCAGCCATCCGGGGTATACTGGGCTGCGCGCGCCACTTACGGCAGTCTAGACAGGTTCGCTGGAAGCGCCGCACTGCTTCTCTCCCTTGCAGTATCCAATAACGACGTCTGATCTCCGCGAAGACTCTCTCTGCCCCTGCGTGGTGCACATCCTCGTCGTATTTCTTTATGATCAGCTCTATGACCTTGTGTCGGCTGTTCAAGACTATCGGGTACTTAACGTCATCCGGTAGGTCTGGGGCTCTCCGCAGACGACCACCCACTCTGATGAGATTATGGGCGTCGCTCTCGGGGGCCAGGTGAAGCAGTCTGCTGTCTGATGGGACGGGCTTTGCTCCCTGTAGACAAGCTAGCTCATCGGGGAACGAGTCTCTCTGGGCTCGTTGTAGTAGAAGGAGTTCTGCTTCTTCGTAGTCAGCTGCTGAAATGTCAGTTGTGGGCTGAACCTCTGGGTGGTGCCACAGAAATGTCTTTAGCTGCGCACCCTCTAGGGTGAGGCAATCGTCTAGAACCGGGTCTGTGGGGACGAGTGTGTGTGTCAACCCACAGAACATAGGTTTCTTGTTCTCTGCCTCCTCTTTGCTCGCCTCCCGTGGGGTGGGTGTAGGCCACTCTTCTTCGGGGAGCTTGAGGAACTCTGGCCCGTCACTGTAGAGGTTGGGACGGGTGAGGTCATCCAGGGACATTCCCCGGGTGATGACGTCAGCTCGGTTGTGTTTGGTGTCCACATACCGCCAGCTGGTTACTTCTGTTAACTCTTGAATCTCGGTGACTCTGACTCCCACGAAGACCTTGTATCTGCACGAATCAGACCGGATCCATGTGAGTACGGTCGTGGAGTCTGACCACAAGATTGTTCTTTGCACCGGAATGGTGAGTTCACGTTGGATTAACGTGGCGAGCTGCGCTCCTGCTAGGGCTGCGCAGAGCTCTAGGCGCGGGATAGATTGTTGCTTGCGTGGGGCTATTCTTGAGCAAGCCAGGATGAAAGCAGTATGTATTTCTCCTCCCTCCTCTTGGGCACGCAAGTAAGCCACCGAACCGTAGGCTACTTCGGAGGCGTCGCTGAATACGTGCAGGTCGATCTTGCATGTCTCTGGCCTCACTGTGGGTGGGAAGTAGCTGCGGCGTATATTAACACCGGGGAGTGAGCGGAGTTCCGTCTCCCACTCTCTCCATGTGGATGCAAGGTGTTCGGGTATGGGATCGTCCCAGCCCTGGTCTTTGTCCCATAGCGCTCTTACAATCATCTTTGCCCGGGTGGTGTAAGGTAGAATACATCCCAACGGGTCATATTGTCTGGCGAGTGTTCTGTATACACTCCGTCTGGTGGTCGGTATTGCCGTCGACCTTCCCTGCTCCTTGATCAGGGGTTTGTGTCTATAATGGAGCGAGTCTGTTTTGAAGCGCCAGACTAGTCCTAGTGTCATTTCTTGGGCTTCTCCTGGGATGGTCGCCATTCAAGTATCGCTGCTCGCGGCCTTGTCCTCGGGGGAGAGGCGGCGCAGTACTTGCGGGTCGCTGCTGGCCCACTGCCTGAGATCAAAGCCGCCTTTGATCAGGGAGGCGCGGAGCTTGAGTAGGAGTGCCTCTGCTTCTTCTGGCGTCGAGACGCTTTGTAAACAGTTGTCCACGTAGAAACTATTTGTCACACTTTGTTGGACCTCTTCATCTGCTGCTGGGTCCTCTGCGACGTGCTTTTGCAGTGCAAACGTAGCACAGCATGGGCTGCATGTGGTTCCGAAAGGGAGGACTTCCCATTGATAGATGGTTGGGTGCTCATCTCCGATCCTCTCTCTCCATAGGAACCGCAGCAGGGGCTTGTCCTCCTCCACTAGCCTCACCTGCAGGAACATCCCTTTGATGTCGCCGCTGATAGCCACCTTGTCCTGGCGGAAGCGTAGTAGCACGCCTAGTAGGGAGGGGCCGAGTGTTGGGCCGGCCAAGAGTTCTTTATTCAGATTTTGTGATCCGATCTGGTAGCTGCAGTTAAACACAATGCGATCCTTGCCGTTGTGGTGGACCTTGTGGTGCGGCACGTACCATGATTCGGTCGTCTGATCGGCCTCTTTAATGTAAATTTTCTTTATGTGTCCCGCTGTGATTAATTTGTTAATCTCAGCGCGGTACACAGCTTCTTGAGCGGGGTCTTTGGCTAGGCGCCGCTCTGTGTTCAATAGATACCGCTCCGTCGCCTCTTTTGTAGCACGAAAGGTGGGCATTCCCTCTCGCCTCAGGAGTGGAGTTGCGTATCTCATCACTCCGCTGACGTTGACTCTCTTTGTCCCGTGCTCGAGGAGGGCTATAGCGTAGATATCTTCCTTAGAACGAATGTCTTTCTTTTCGTTCTTAAAGGGCATTGTCTCTAGTGTCCATAGCCTCTCTACATGCTGCAGGAGTGTGGTGTCTCCTTCTGTCGCTCTGGAGTGGAGGCAGCCAGTGGCTGCTGTTCGGTTAAGAGACTTGGCGAGGGGGCCTTGTAACGTCCATCCTAGGCGGGTCTCGACTGCTGCAGGACAACCTCTGGGTCCTGTATGGACCCGGTCTATCGGGACTATGAGGTCTGCATGGTCGGAGCCTATCAGCAGGGTCGGGGTGGCACCGTCTATGAGCGGGATAGGAAGTTGACGCAGGTGCACATATTTCTCCATCAGCTTGGCGATGGGGTAGGTGTACTGCGATAGTCCTATTTCTTGGCTGGTGAAAGCATTAGTAATCCTGTACCGTCTCTCTGGCTGCCCGCTTGCTGCGATAGTGAAGGAGACATTCTCGCCCTTTATCGTCTTTAGATCTCGTCTTATTGTCCGAATAGTCATCTGAACTTAAGCTGGGCCGCAGCGGACGCGAGGAGAAGGGTCTTCTCTGACCCGTCATCAAGGACGGCGTAAGTGTCCATGATCTTGTCTTGGTAACTCAGGGTTACACGGACCACCTTTAAGAGCACCTGGGCGCCGCTGCTGCTAGCGGGGTCAATGTACATAACACTTGCCTTTGTGCTGTTGGATGGTGCAGGCTTTCTTTTGTTACTGTCGTGTAGGACATCCAGATGGGCTCCGTCACACCGACTACACTTCTTCTTTAGGCGGCACTCGGCTGCCATGTGACTGCGCGCACATCGGTAACAGCGCCTGTTGGACTTTATCCAGTGACTTACTTCTTCAGCGGTCATCTTCTTGAACTGGTCACATTGTGACAACCAGTGTTCCTTCTCGCAGTACGGGCACACCATCTTCCACTTCTCTTTCGTCGAGGGGGTACTGTGGTTCTTGCTGCTCGGTACTGATTCTGATTGGTGCATGACAGTCACCGATCTTCGGCCATCGTTTACTCTCCTAGGTCCCTCTCTGGAGCTTGGCGTGCTCCGCACGAACGTATCCAGCCGTAGGCTGCTGACTTCTCTCGCCAGGAAGTCGGCTAAATCTAGGAGGGATGGCTCGGGACCGTTAGGATCACGGTGGTCTCTTTGCCGCCTGAAGCGCTCCTGTCGGGCGGGCGGCAGCTTCTCTAAAATCCTCTCGACGTTCGAGTTTGCGTATAGTTCGTGCATACCCTTTTCTCGTTGCGCCCCCAGCATCCCTACCAGGGATTGTACTTTTATAGACAGGTCGTCTAGTGAGCGATTGTCTGTTGCTGGGGGTAGGCGATCAATATGCCTTATCTCCTGTATTACGTAATCCCATATACGTCCATATCTCTGGTCCAGCGCTGCTAGAGCCGCGGTGTATGGGGTCGTAGAGGTGGCATAGGCCAGCGCTATGTTGTGCGCTCGGGGCACTTTCAGGTGCTTCAATAATATTGCATACTTGTGGCGTTCATCAGCGACATCCACCATGCCTCCTGGGCGAGTCTCTTCTTACGCCTCTCGGTGGGCTGGTACTGGCAGGGTACCATGGCCCGCTGGTCCAGGTGCTATTCCTCGGGACTGGTCGTGCGTCATGCTCACCCGTGAGTCGAGTCGGGGGTCTGTAGCGCAGAGCCGCGGGGGTATAGCCTGGGCTGTACTGGACCTCCTGGTCCTGTGGAGTAATGTGCTGCTGTCGGGCTTGACTCTCCTCTTCTCCCTCTTCTTCTTCTGCCAGGTCATCTAGATCCTGTAGTCGTTTATTTAGCCTCTCCGCCGTGTCCGCCGTTCCTTCCTTGTAGCTGGGTCTCACTTGGACCGGTCGGGGAAGGAGTTCGGAGGGGGGTGTAGACTCTCTCTGGTGGTCGAGTTCAAGGTCGCCTAATCGGTTAGGGGAGGGTGCCCTTGACGTGTGTCTTGACGAGGCTCTGGAACCCCTTGTGGAGGGAGGGGGTGTTGCCCTGGTGATCAGCTGCTCCATTAGCTGCGCTTGTAGTCTGTCGCGCTCGCCCTGTAGTCTGTCGCGCTCGGCTTCGCGCTGGATGAGAGCGATGTCGCGCTCTGCTTCTCTTTGGGCACCGTCAGCGGCACGCTGGGTGTCGGACCGGTCTCTTGCCATATTCTCTTCCGTCTGAAGGCGTCTCATCTCCAGGCGTATGTGCTCTTCTTCGCTCCGTTGCTGTGTTTGGAGTCGATCGCGTTCACCCTGAAGTCGATCGCGTTCACCCTGGAGTCGATCACGTTCGGTAGAGGCTGTCAGGCTGACGAGGAACGCCTGTGACAGCATCCTCTCCGCCTCACTGGGGGAAGACGCTTGTAGAGGTGAGCCGCTCCTGGCTGTACTCGTTGGGGAGTCCTGGAGCTCTATCTCCTCGGCGCTCTCCTCATCTTGTTCCGTGCAGAGTTCCACCTCTGGAGGGTTGTCTTCCTCCCGGAGCTCTGGGGGGACTACTTCTTCGGTATTGGCGGGGGGTAAAGTCGTGTCAGTTCCCTCCTGGTCCCCACCGTGAGCTTGGTCAGTTACATTAGAACCCACTAGGGCCTCTGTGGTCGGGGTATCCTGGTTGATAGGGTTGTTGGACATAATTTTACTTTCTACTTTTACTGCGTTTACTGTTTGTAGAAGGCTAGGTAGTTTACTGACAGCGTAATCCTCTAAGTACTGAGGTGGCTGTCGTCTACGTTGCGGGCGTTCTACTTTAGGAGGACCGTTTCGTGGAGTGTTCATCATAGGCCATTTCAATATTAATACCACTATATTAATATTACACTGATTACCCTCCGGCTCGAAGGACCAATTGTAACTGAGGGGTACAATTCCCTGACTGTATTGATAAGTATGGTATCATTAAACCACTACCGCTTTATGTACTTTAATTACTGGCCATACAGTACACGATATCTAAGTATGATGAACACTTTCCCACATATGAAATCAGGTCCACACAAAGGTAATAGTCAAATATTTAATATATAGCAAAAGGTACATATAATAATTACTGATTACATTTATGATTTGAATTGAATGCTCTTGTAAGGCAAATGAGTACTCGTAGGCAAATCAACACTGAATGTCCAATCTCTGGTTACACAGGAAGCAAGTATACAACCTGGCTCTTAGGGGATTATATCTATGGTCACTTAATGATTATAGCTGGATAATATACTGCAGGGGTCCCGCCGGTTGTAAGCCAGTAGGAGAGCCGTCGGCTGTATCCCGTCTGGTCAACGATTTCCAGGGAGAATTCAGGTACAGAAAACAGTGCCCGTGGAACCTTGATCCACAGATGAATACACTTGGGCTCTCTTGTAGACGATAGCTGTAGCTGTCGCTGTCGGTCCACAACGAAGAAGAAGCGAGGCGACCTCAGTCTGGTCTGAGCGCCGTCTCACCTTGGCTCCTCTCGGGGTAAATCCAACACTCACCGGTGTTGGCGATTATCCGCTCCACAAATCAAAGCACCAAAGCAAATAGATATTCCATGCCGTATAGGGCTCAGCAGTCGTCGGGGTAGGTAATCCAATGTGCAGGTCCACTCGTCCTCGCCCAGAACTCCTCGGATGAAAGCACCACGCGTGGTCTGCCCAGCCTGGTTAAGACTCTAGATAACGCGAGGAAACGATGGGGGTGCTGCTCACTTTAGAACTCTAACCGAACGATGCACCATACATAATAGACTATTATTACTTAATAGAAATACGGTGCCAAACTCTGGCAATTCAGCTATCAATTCGCACGAGGTCTCACTGCTATTCTAAGGCCAAACAGGCCGTACTACACCGCACGCGGTATCGTGGGGTGAGGCTTCACGTCTTGTTACTTAGTTGGGTAGAAGGGTAAAGGACTAAGAGGAATTCTACATTTCTTGCGCCATATTTATATGCACAGTGGACAAGTAGTGCCGCTCTGCTTTCGGTAGCCGTATTCCTGCGCGGAGCTGAGGCTAGTAAAGGCATGTCTCGTCGGTACCTTTGAACTTGAACGCCAGGGGCTTGTCCCTGGCGCCTGGTCCTTTTGTCCAATAAGAGAATGAACTATTATGGGCTGTAGTAGAATAAAGGGATATTCAGTGTATATGTACAAGGAATATACAAGGGATATCAAACGATATACAAATACTATTAAATATATATCCATAAATAAATATATATATTCGGTTTAATCTGATCCTTCACAACATATATAGTTTAGAACATCAGTAGGTATATAGCTCAGAACATCAGTATGTATATAGTTCAGAACATCAGTAGGTATATAGTTCAGAACATCAGTAGGTATATAGCTCAGAACATCAGTAGGTAATATATAGTTCAGAACATCAGTAGGTATATAGTTCAGAACATCAGTAGGTAATATATAGTTCAGAACATCAGTAGGTATATAGTTTAGAACATGAGTAGGTATATAGCTCAGAACATCAGTAGGTATATAGTTCAGAACATCAGTAGGTATATAGTTCAGAACATCAGTAGGTATATAGCTCAGAACATCAGTAGGTATATAGTTCAGAGCATCAGTAGGTATATAGTTCAGAACATCAGTAGGTAATATATAGCTCAGAACATCAGTAGGTATATAGCTCAGAACATCAGTAGGTAATATATAGTTCAGAACATCAGTAGGTATATAGTTCAGAACATCAGTAGGTAATATATAGTTCAGAACATCAGTAGGTATATATCTCAGAACATCAGTAGGTAATATATAGTTCAGAACATCAGTAGGTATATAGTTCAGAACATCAGTAGGTATATAGTTCAGAACATCAGTAGGTATATAGTTCAGAACATCAGTAGGTAATATATAGTTCAGAACATCAGTAGGTATATAGTTCAGAACATCAGTATGTATATAGCTCAGAACATCAGTAGGTAATATAGTTCAGAACACC
>NC_140165.1:136884629-136892129 GCF_963971535.1 Notolepis coatsorum | reverse complement strand
ACTGAAAAATATAGGCTACATTTGTAGTATTAACTTAGTGCAAACAAACAATATGCTCAGCCAGCACTAGACTTTCCTTTCTTTAATATAAACACAAAAAAACAATGTCAACCATGTTTAAATTCCCTGATTGTCAGTTCTTAATGGAAAGATTCGTGTTCTGCTTGAAATTATTATGTATCTGTCTACATTTATTTAGACTAACATTATTTAAATATTGAGTGCAACTGTGGTGGATTACGTAATTCGGTGAGTTGGAACTATCTATGGGTTGGCGCCGGGTCCCCACGGACATTTTAGTGTCACGCACCTTCAGCTCAGGCAATGTTATTATCAGCTCCGGTAGCTCCGGTAACGTTAGGAGGTGATGGCATGCAGTGGGAAAGCGGCAATAGTCCCGGTTGGAGTTAGTAAAACACAGTTGTATGTTAGCCTTCTTGGATGTTGAATAAACGCCTATCATTGTCTTTAAACACCCCGCCTCTCAGACTCCCATTTCCTCCTCTGCTAGCTAGTAGCTACGGTAACATTTCGTTGACTGTATTACCTCGCGGGCTGATTCTATAGTTAAAACGTGCATTGTATTGTACAAACTGCTAACGCTATGGCAAGATGTGTGTATGCCTATGTAATGTTAATGGCTATGTTTTTAAAGTCGTAATGAAGATTGATTTAGATTGTGCTTGCCATTTGTACACAAACTGACTAGCACCTGGCTCAGCTGCAGTGCTGCTGCAGCAGCCAGTGCTCACCTCCGCCAAATGAATTTTTTTTATTTGCGCGTCATCTGAACCGTACGATACACAGACGCGCCATTACCGGATAAATATATATATATAATTAGTAAACTGTCGGGGGCATTTTGTGCCCGCCTTAACTGATTTTCGAGGGCATTTTGTCCATTTTCAAGGGCATTATGCCCCAAGCCCCCGTTAATTTCGAACCCTGACACACACACACACACACACACACACACACACACACACACACACACACACACACACACACACACACACACACACAGAAGGAAGGAGCTGGTGTGATACAGAACATGTCTACTTAAACGACATGCAATATTTACACGCTAGATGACACATAGTTGCACTAAGTGTTTTGACAAGTGTACCTTAGGCAGAGTGGTCACCAGTACATGCTGACATACCGACACATGCAAACACACGTGGGCAATATGGAAGCGGAGAACATCGTCATAATGAAGATTTCTTTCATCTCCACTATCAATATAACATGATAACTGCTCACATATGCTGTCCATCACATTGTACGGCATGGTAATGTAAAGTGCAATATCACACCAAAACCTTTTCAGATGATATTCCCTCAAATACTTTAGATCAAATCAATTTTTGTGAGATATTCAGTTAATGTTTGCTAGTTATCATAAATTTTCAGCTGCATTATGGAAGACCAACCATTCATCATTTGGTATTTTCTATAGTGCAGCCAGAACAATAGCGATAGACTCTCACACATGCACATGCACATGTAGAGCTGCCGCGGTTACCGCAATACCGCGGTATCGCTGTTACGTCACGCCCACCGCAGCGTTTAACTGAATACCGCATTAACGCTGTTTTTTATAATAATACTCTCAACCAAAGCAATGCAAGGGAACATTTTTGATTGACAGTCGAATCTGCCAATTACGTCACACCGCTTGCACCCGCCTCTGCTGTTACCACCAATCGGCAAGCGCCTATTTGGTTTTTACTTCCTGGATGTTAGCCATTGATCACAACAAGGCTAATAACATTAGCTCCCCGCCTGAGTGGACTACCAGAGCTCCAGTCCACAGGAGTACTAAACGAGGCATAATGATTTTACTGCAACGAATGTTATAATAAAAGCCCTTCGTTCTATACACTTGTCTGATTGAAAACTTTATTAACAGACCGCAGAATGTGCACAACTCAGCACGCTCTGAGCAAAGGAAGGAACGGAGATATGAATTGAGTAATGCTTGCCTTGCTATGGTCCGGTAAATACGCTGATGTTATTGAACGTGTAACTATATAACGTTAATGCCACAAAACGAATGCCTTTGTTAATCAAGTAGTAACTTTATAATAATAATAAGAAGAAGAAAGGGTCGGGGGGGGGTAACCACCGGGCGCTACCAGCCTACCACCGCTGCCCGCACCACCGAGTGAACGGCGCACGACCAGAGGGGAGACTTCGAATCCGTGTTTCACTTTCAATAATGAATGCGTGCTTGCCGAATCCCAAACAATATTCATGCTGCAAAGTCATCCTCTAAAGATAGACATTTAGACTAGAGGCAGGCTATATGCTATAAAGAGTAGACTACTTAAAAAAATAAAAATGCATTCCAACGGTTATATTGCGGCGGTATGAAATATTACGCAAATTTGTGCGGTAAGGAAAATATCAATACCGCGCTAGCTCTATGCACATGCACATGCACGCACGCACGCACGCACGAACGCACGCACGCACACACACACACACACACACACACACACACACACACACACACACACACACACACACACACACACACACACAGAGACACACAGAAAACAGTAAATCAGATCACAGGGAGTGGCAATTTCACACCATGGAGGGCAAGCATCTATCTAGCTATGGTCACTTGTGAGTTGTGATGTCACACACACACACACACACACACACACACACACACACACACACACACGCACGCACGCGCGCACACACACACACACACACACACACACACACACACACACACACACACACACACACACACACACACACACACACACACACACACACACACACACACACACACACACACACACACACACACACACACACACACACACACACACACACACACACACACACACACACACACACACACACACACACACACACACACACACACACACACACACACACACACACACACACACACACACACACACACACACACACACACACACACACACACACACACACACACGTTCATCAGCCAGCACACACATAACTTCCTGTGAGAAAAGGTCCAGCGCTCGTTATTGACAGCTCAATAAAATAGAGAGGTGGGGATGGAGTGAGTATGTGATACGCATAAATATATATGTGTGTGTGTGTGTGTGTGTGTGTGTGTGTGTGTGTGTGTGTGTGTGTGTGTGTGTGTGTGTGTGTGTGTCTGTGTCTGTGTTCATATGTGCGTTTGTGATGAGTAGATATTGATCAGGGAGCAGGGCTGTAAAAAAACTGCAGAGCGATAATTGATCGCTCTCTCTGGTGTGGTTATGGGATTGAGTCTAGCGCCCTTCCATTGGCTGGCTGTCTTAATGGATAATTTAATGGATTTCAGATTTCGCTTTTCTGTCTGTATGGGATTAGCGGTAGCTAATAAATGGCTTACACACGTGTAGCAACAAATTGCTTAGGAAATGTTGATCAGTGAATGGTAATCAACACAAAAAGCACAAACTGTGAGGGCTAAAATCAACCTGGACAATAACAAATCAATGGTGCACAATATTAACATCTCAGAGCCTGGGACATGAGGTTGAAATAGGGCTGGGCGATAAACTGAAAATGTACAGAGATCAACATTATAAATCTCTTACCAATCTAGTTTTGACCATATCACTATGGTCTTATGGTAAAGGCCTTCCTCCAGTGCATGGGTTATTTCATTTTGTACCCCTTTCATTCAACTGGATGCACAACAACAAATCACACAACATGCTGACAAACAAACGTTACCTGACAGCAGGGCCAAAACAATGGAGAACGTGGTATTTTTACGCTGGTTTGAATTATTGTCTCATATATCGTTACTGAGGTAAATGTGATATACCGTGATATTTGATTTCAGGTGGTATTGTACCAGCCCTAGGTTGAAACCACACAGTGGTAGCCCCTTGGTGTAAACTCTATCCATTCTGATTATAATATAATCATATATTATGGTTCTAGTTAGGGATGCACTGCCACTTTATACAAAATACCACTATACTTAATAAGACCAGGGTATAAAACCGTCGTGGTCTCGTGGTGTTGGTGAGGTGCCTTTACCATTACTGCAGTCCCACGGCACTATCTGTGCAGCCGACAAAATGTTGCGTGGAAAACCAAGAAAACAAGCATGCGATCCCTTCTGTGTCCCGAGACAACGCTGAATGTGTCCTGTCTTCTCCCCCCTCACAGAGAGACACCAAAGGTCAGTTCCTATTGGACCATGTGTGTAACCACTACAGTCTGCTGGAGAAAGACTACTTTGGCATCAGATATGTGGACCCAGAGAAACAGAGGGTAAGTACACACACATGCACACAGACATATACTGTACGTGTTCACACGCACGCACGCACGCACGCAGCCACGCACGCACACACACACACACACACACACACACACGTTCCAAAAGACATATATCAATCAGCATTTGATGGTGTTAAGCGGGAAGGCATAAATATCTCATGCCTACCCTCCCACATCTCGGCTGCATATGACCTCACACTGACACAAGAAAATGGCACAAGAAATATATATATATTTATGAAATACAAATTAGAGCAGCAATAATAGTTTTCTGACCATTAGATGACAACAAGGAGCTATGTAAACAAGGCACTCTCTTCTCTTTCTTCCAAAATGAAATCATCTTCAATGATCGCCACACAATGGCAAATATTGATTAATTGATTTTCTTTTTCTTTTAAGAGTTAATAGAATGGTTGAAAGGGAATCACCAACACTTACCTTTGTTTTGAAAACCTAGTCTACAGATCACACATAGAACACATACAAACACAGCAACATTTCATTCTTTTGAGGATAATAATTTACAAGATGTAAGTTTGTCAGCCTAAATGCCCGTACTTCTACAGTTGTGAATGGTCTCTTGAATTGGCACATATTTATTATTTATTTATATTTCACTTTACATTTAGGCTATGTGTCCACGCAAAGCCTTTTTTTTAAGCCGGACCGCTTTGAAAAAAGAAAAAAAAAAGCTCTGAGCGTTTTTTCTGAGGCTTGCGCCAGCCGCGGCTCCGCCCCTTCCTCGATGAGTTACATTGATGAGCGCGCTCCTTTTCCAAAAGTTGAACTAGTTTCAACTTTATGAGCTGGGAGCGCTCCGCCAAAAACGCTGCTGCCCAGAGCTCATAAAACGTGAGGCGCGTCGCTGGGAAGAGGAGCGCGCCTGTCGCTTCTCCAGCATAGAAATGAATGACAGAAAGGAGCTGACAACTCATAAAACGTCGGCTATGGACACAAGCCCTTACTGGTTTGGTCAAACGAGATGGCTGGTCTAAAGACAGGTGCAGAACACACAGTCTCCGGAGAAGGAGTAGAATTCAAACCAGTAAATGTAAGAAAATGTAAATATTAGGGAATATTCTAAATACTTCACCTTCATACATAATGTTGCTTAACCTTGCTAATTCAATCTGGTTGTAACTAAGAGATTTGCAGGAAAAAAACAATAGATTTTGTGCATAGATCGCTACATTTCTCTGCATTTCCTGATTAGAACAAGATGACAATTGGCCAATAGTGAACATTAAATACATAGCCTACAAACATGAATCTGTTGTGCCCACACAATACTGATGTAACTAAGAGATTAGCTGGGAATTTTTTTTTGCACAAGTATTTCACCAACAATATGAGGCTGACTCAGGCCCTGGCATAATTTGCCAGAGACTTCATTGCATGTGACGTGAAGCTTTGTGTAGTAGCGCCCCCTTGTGTTTATGTTTTGTTTACCCTCATTATTGATTTTCAATGGGCAATGATGATAATAATAATAATAATAATAATAATAATAATAATAATAATAATAATAATAATAATAATAATAATAATAATAATAATAATAATAATAATAATAATAATAATAATAATAATAATAATAATAATAATAATAATAATACCACTTTATTTGTATAGCACCTTTCATACAGAAACTGCAGCTCAAAGTGCTTCACAACAGAAAAAAGGCAGACATAAAATGAGCACATAAAGTGCAGACATATAAAATCACAGTTTTTCACATTAGGATCTAACATCCCAACAGGCCACCTTGTTTATGGTTTGATTCAGTTTTAACTCATTGGACGCCACCGCTTAAGTGCGGTAGAACGCCATCGCTTTAATCAATGGGAGGAGTGGGAGATTTGCGAATGCTTAACATATATCTTAAATTATGGCTATGGGTCTAATACACCCGTTGCTTATCAATGAGTTGCTTGCAGTCAACATGTACAAAATGGATTGTTTTTTCATCGGTACATTTCCGTTTTATACCGTTTTGAATACGAGTATAGTTTTGGTGATTTCTAGTAATTCCAGAGAAAGACGCGATAATAGCCCTTTAGTGGAATACACAAAACGCGTTGTTTTTCGGCTGATTTTTTTATCGTTTTCAAATAAACGCTAGATTATCGATAGTATATGTGTCCTCATGCTCGATACAGAAGCGGGCTGAAAAATCGCTTAAGCGTGCATTGGTCGGCGCCAACGGCACACACACACACACACACACACACACACACACATACACACACACACACACACACACACACACACACACACACACACACACACACACACACACACACACACACACACACACACACACACACACATCTATATGAATTGAAAATGGGGGACCCTGATGGAAACAAGACAAACGTCTTTCTCAGGTCTGCATCCCCTTAACAATTGTATGTATTGAGCCGTACTGTATTGTACCCATTCTGCAATCTGTTAAATAAAGTTTTCATTCATTCATTCATTCACACACACGTTGTGATCGCTGTGAACAAAACATCTGATTAACCCAAGATTGGTAACATAGAGTCCTTACCTCACATCTGATGTCCTGCAAAAAGATTAATCCAATTCCTGATCGCCATTCCAAATATTGATCGCGTTTATTGATCCAACGTTATATATCCAAAACACATAATCCACGGTGCTCAGTGTCCCCAGTCAATGTGTTATAATATACTGCATGCCCGAGAAGGAAAACCTGGACCGGACTTTTTTTTTTATGCACAGTCCCAGCCAATCCAATCCAATGATGTGCAATACCTTCCGGGAGACGATAGGCGGCGGTATTTGCGAGCTCAGACCCATTCCCAACGATAACATCAGGTTGGATGGATGAAAATGAATGGATATCGCTAATAAAAGAAATAACGATTAAAACCCAAATATTCTCATGATTGGCGCTCAAGCGTCTGCGAGTTAACCCGACTATACTCGTGACTGGCGTCCAATGAGTTAATAGATTGAAAAAAACTAAAAATAGACAATAATAGAAAGAGTAAAATAGTGCAATCGTGTAGTGTAATAAGTAGTAGAATAGAATAGACATGAAATGAGCACATAAAGTGCAGAAATATAAAATCACAGCTTTTTTACAGTGCAATAAAATAGTTCTGGATTACTGTTCAACAGTTCAAAGTCGTCTTTACCTTCTCTGTCTGGTATACACAGTTTAAAACCTGA
>NC_140165.1:136772129-136882129 GCF_963971535.1 Notolepis coatsorum | reverse complement strand
GTACAAGTTGTATATGTTGTAGTATTCTTTCATATTGATGAGAGGGGTGCAGTTAACCATCTCCTTTTACACATAAATACTGTATATTGCTACTGTACTCTATATAGGTATGTACTGTATACTGGTGTTTGTTTATTTGTTTATTGTTATTTGCACTTACAAACATACATTCTGGAATAAAATAAGTAAAAGAAGAACAGTTAAAATGTGCAGAAAAGGTAAAAGAAAACCAAGGGCTTATAAGCAACCTCCCCTCTTAAACCTATATAGGATAGCTACACAAACCCCCCCCCCCCTACATTATGCACAAACACACATGCGCATAACCCTCTCTCATACACACAGATACATACAATACAGCATTATACAACTATTATAATGTTGGGGGAAGAAATAAAAAAGACACAAATACACATGGATACTATAGACTACAGGATCTGTAGTTATTTTTTAAGCTTACTTTTAAATATATTTAAAGTGGAACATGTTTCTATTAGATTTTGTATATCATTCCACATCACTGCACCTTGATAAACAAATGAGAATTTGGCAACAGAGGTCCTACCGAAAGGAATGTGTAAGTCTTTATTTCTTCTTGTGAGATGTGCATGATAATGAGAATTAAACTCAAAATAAGTTTGAAAAAAATTAGGCAAAGATAAAGGAAGACCAATTACTTTGTACATAAGAACCCCTGTTTGATACTTGTTGACCTCATAAATTGTGAGTAGTTGCAGTTGTTTAAATAATGGTTTGGTTGGGGCTAATTAAGAAGAGTTGGTTGCAATTCTTACAAAGGATTTCTGAGCTCTATGGATTGTTTGTAAGTAAGATGGGTAAGTGCTGGCCCAAATTATATTGCAGTAAGAGATGTGAGGATAAATTAAACTGTAATACAAAATGAGTAATGTGCTCTTTTTTAATAGTTTTTTAACCCTTTTTATAATGCCCAACGATTTTGAAACCTTCTTGCAAACAATTTCACAATGATTCTTAAAGCAGAGTTTCTTATCGATATTGACACCTAATAATTTCACTGGTGAAACTTGTGCAAGTTCATTGTTATTGATACAAATCTTGGTTCCGTCTGAAATGTTTTTGTTCTTATTTCTAAAAATAATGAAGTTAGATTTTTTGACATTGAGTGATAGCTTGTTTAACTGAAACCAATAGGAAAAATGGATGAGTCCAGAATTTGCTTTATCAATAAGGGAATCAAAATTCTTGTCAGTGACGAAGAGATTTGTGTCATCAGCAAATAATATAGGTGACAATAAACTGGATGCATTTGCAAGATCATTCACATAAATCAAAAACAACAAGGGTCCTAGAATGGACCCTTGTGGAACACCACATTTTAGTACAGCCAGCTGTGATTGATTACCATTGAAAACGATAGGTTATGTAGATAACCTAGTTATATTAGTATTGGCTAAGCGTCCCGCTCTGAGCCTTACGAGATACTCCTATCTCCTGTGATACCTAATGTATCTCCCACGAATAAAAACACATGCACCCCACCTGTATGGGGCCCCGCCCCTTATGGTGGCACCGCCCATATAACCATGACCCTGGTCATGAAACACCCTTCCTCGCCAAAACCCGTCCCAGGAAAAGATCCCTCAAGAGGGAACTCAGGGCGCGCAGAGCGGGACGCTTAGCCAATACTAATATAACTAGGTTATCTACATAACCTATCGTTATATTTCGTATTGCATCGCGTCCCGCTCTGAGCCTTACGAGATAATGGGGAAGAGCGGGCGCGAGACCCGACAGATGTACCCCCTGAGGACCCGTAAGCCCACATCAAGGGGTGCGGGGAGCCCTGTCACCCCATCCTTCCTAACGAAGGGGGGGCGCAGTCAACTCCACCTGAATGCGAACAAGAGGGAGCCAGAACCCCTTGAACACACCGTACAGGCGGAACCACGTGTGACTCAACACACTGCGGCCCATACCCATACACTCCTGCTACCCGACCAAAGGACGGGAAGCAGGAAAGGCCACAGACCCCAGAACCGCCTGGGAGACAGAACCCCCGGTCATGTCCACGAGGTAAAACCTTACAAAGGGGCCCGGTGAGGACCATGAAGCTGCAGCACAGATGTCCTCCACCGAGGCCCCACCCAGGAGAGCGGCAGAGGCAGCCACCCCACGAGTGGAGTGCGCCCTGACGCCCCCAGGGGGATCCTGCCCAGCCAACGTGTAGCAGAGGGTAACACCCTCGCACAACCAATGGGACAGGCGCTGCTCCGACAGTGCCTTACCAGCACGAGCCCCACCGTAACAGACAAAAAGCTGGTCGGAACCCTGAAATCCTGAGTACGGCTGAGGTAAATCCCCAAGCACGGACTGGACATGACAGGTGAAGGCCCGCATCTAACTCACTAGTGTGAGGAGGAGGACGAAACGCCTGAACCACAATATCCCGGGAGCGGAAGGAACTCCGGATATTCTTAGGCACGAAAGCAGGATTAGGTCGCAGAGTGACACCGCAATCGGTCCGAAAAGACAGGCACTCTGGACGTACCGAGAGAGCACAGAGCTCACCTACGCGTTTAGCGGAAGTGACAGCCAGAAGGAACGCGGTCCTGAAGGACAGCTGTCCCAACGGCGCCCGCTCGAGCGGCTCAAACGGGGCCAAGGACAACCGACCGAGGACCAATTGAAGATCCCAAGTCGGAGCCAAGGAGCGTTGCACCGGCTTAACGCGTCGAGCGCCAAGCAGGAAACGCTTCACAAGAGGGTGGCTGAACAAGACATCCCCTCAAACCCCTCATGATAGGAGGATATAGCTGCTGCATATACCCTCACCGTCGAAGCCGACAGTCTATCAAGGAGAGACTGGAGGTAACTAAGGACAGCATCCAGGGGGCAGGAGACTGAGTCCCGGCCCCCCGCCTTACACCACACTTGGAACATACGTCATCTGCCCGCGTAAGTGCGACAGTGGAGGGAGCATGCGCATTCCAGATGGTAACACCATCAGGATCAAGAACCTGCGCCCCTCAACGTACCCGTCCCAACAACTGACCTAACAGATGTATGGGGAAGAATCCCTGGCGGCACGGCATCGGTCCCAGACCTGCCTGGCCATGTCCAGACACAATCCTCACCCGTCAGGATGAGGGCCGCCCCGCGACAGTACACCTGCACCCACATTCTCCCTGCCGGGGATGTGGGGAGCCCTTAGGCCGCGCAGATGGAGGACGCTCATAGCCAGCCGCCCGCCGCCTGGTGCAGACAGGGGGAGCGTACTCCTCCCTGCCTGTCGATACACGACACTGACGTCGTATCGTCCGTCCTGATCAACACCATTTGTGGACCAGAAGGACCGCTTTCAACACCAACACATTGAACGTAGCGCAGACCGGGCAGCATGGTTTGCCAGCTGCCCCCTACTGCGTTGGCCCGACGCATCACCAGCGAGGGAGGCGTCGGTGAAAACGCGACGTGAGACAGCGCCGTAACCGTCCTAGGACGGAACCTCCCGAGCGTGTTGACAACACGCTCTGAGATGGATGCCCATAGCCCTCCAACCGTTGACTGGGAAGAGGAATACTCTACACCCAGTCTACAGCAACCCCAGGCTGGTAGAGACCTGCCTGGTACGAGACCTGACGATCCACCTTGACCGCGAAGGACCAGAACGTCATCAGGGCAGAACACTCCGTAACCCCGGATGACGCAGAGGCCCCAGTGCGGCCTCCACGCACTTGGTGAAGATGCGGGGAGCCAGAGAAAACCGAACGGCAGCCTCTGGTACTCATACGCTAACCCTGCAAAGGAAGCGTAGGTAAGCCCTAGGATGGAAGATCGGGGATGCGCATACGCATCCTACAGGTCTATGGAGGAGAACCAGACCCCCACCTGACAGTGTTCAACAGGTAGGAGACGATCCAAAAAATGCTGAACCTTCCCATGGGACAGGTCCAGCCTGGGTCTTACACCCCTCCCTCCCGACTTCTCGGGCAGAGAACACCGGGAGGAGAACGCCACGACGATGGCTTGCTTCGTCCACAGAGATTGGATCTCGTCGACCAGAGCTGTCCCTGCTGGAGACCCCGACAACAGGGTCTGTACCAAACCTGAAAACGGGTGGGGTTGTGTAAACACAAGTCCCCGCCTCACCATTCTCTCCATCTACCTCGACATATGGTACTGCCGTAGTCATATGTGACGACACTCCCAACGCACCCGCCGTCACGTGGCGCAGGTCCGCCAGGAACTGTAGATAGTTGGCCCGGTCCCCCCGCTGTGCGAAGACAACCCTGGAACCGTGCGAGGAGCGCGTTCCGTGTCGGAACACCTGCCCTGACACCACCCACGAGGCAATCGCACCCAAGGGGGAACCCCGACAGAAAGGGCCTGTCTGATACGGGGGGCTTCCGATCAAAAAAGCCCCCCCACTGAACACCCCTCCAGAACATGCTGAAGGAGTTGTTCTGCAGCCGGACATGCAAGGTGTAAGGCCCCCATGGGTTCCTACACACCGTAGCCCTGCAGTGATATTACTACCACCCCAAACCATGTGAGCTGCGACCACTTGCCAATATTTCAGGAGTGGGAGGCACCAACATGATACCTGGCCTGGCGAAGGCGAGGCCGGGGAAGCCCGCACTGTGTGCCTCAAAAGGTTTCGAGCCCCCCTGCTGACAACACTTAAGTTGACAGACGTAACACCAGGCTCAACCAACACAGTTCAAGGTGTGGGAGCCGCTTGACAGCACAACATTCTCACGGACAGACCCAGGCTCAGCCATCAACTGGGTGTCAGCCCCTGTCCCCATGAGAAGCGAAAAGGGGGGCCGCCCGCGCCTCAACGAAGGCACGCGGCCCGCAGCCAAAGGAAACAATCATACTTTTTTAGAGCCCACTTCTTCCGCTGGTGTTGGGGAAGGGAGTGATCGGAGAGCGGGCTGCTCGCGGCAGGACGGTGACGGCTTGTTTGTTCAAGCCGAACCCATCCTACATGGCCGATCCCTCGGCCGCCAAGGCTGTCGGCCTTGTGGACACCTGTCGAATCAACGCCCAGGATACCTCTGGCGGGGGAAAAACATGGCCGCCTGTCGAGGGCCCCGTCATCGCCGCTGACGAGGCCGTGCTCTCTCTTCTTCTGGCTGCGCGGTGTGAGGCGGTGTAGGGCCTAGGACAATACCGCCCACGCTCCAGCAGAAGACCAAAATCCCCTGCGGAGAGGGGAACCCTGAGCGGTTATAGCTTGCGGCTGGGTCAAAGCTAATAACGTCAACAACCTCGCGCGATGTGTCGACGTCGGCTGGCCCCAAGGCCCCTCCACCAGACACCATTTTTTTTAAATAGAAAAAACACCAATTCGAACACAGTTCTAATCGTTGCCAATTCCATACCGTGGCGGTACAAGCCTTAACAGCCCACCAGCCACTCGCCAGGCCGACCCACCCAAGGTGTCGGCCGGGCGGGGCATTGTTTCAATATATCAAAAACAAAGGACTGACGTTAACATGGAGCACCAGTGGTGATTGCAAACAGCACCCTCCACTGTGGTGTGCACCATGAAAAGGTTAAATGAATAAAAGAGCTAAACCACAAAAACTGTAGAATGAGCAAACCCATACACACAAAGTTAAGGGGAGACGGACCAGACCCGTCTTCATTCAAAATATTCACAACAGAACACCAGCCCTAGTTTAGCCCATTTACCAAAAAAGGTAAACAAAGCCCCCCCCCGCACTACTCCCCCAGTATACCGATTGACCGTCAGTATGAATGGTTTGAGAGGAGAGAAAGCTGTAGCAAGACAGACCTTCTCATAGCAGAGTGACAAAACGAAACAATAGCCCCCTACACAGGGCCGCCCCAGGAGATGGGGGGCCTCGCGTCTAAAAACGCACAGGGCCTCACATTTCTCCCAGGCGGCCCTGCCCTTATACTACTGCAGCCTAACGCCAGGCAATGTGGGACCCAAGACAACAATTGCCTGTGCACAGACACGCAACATGTTTATCATGTCGGCTGGACCCATAGCCCCACTACCCGACGCCAACCCAGATGGGAACACCGTTCAACAAACCCCGCCGGAACACAAGGTAAAATACCTGGCTAGGAACCTAGCCACGACCTACCCCGTTGTCAACTTATTTACCCGAAAAAGGTAAATAGAACTCAAAAAACCCCACAACAGCTACCGACTGACCTTCATTGATGAACCGGGCAAGAGGCGGGAGAGTGACAACATCTCACGGCGGAGACATTAAAACAGCATAGCAATTAGCAGTAGTAATAGCATGCGGCAGTAGCGATAGCATGTTAGCATAGCTTTAGATGTTTTAGCAGCACGCCCAAGACAGCCTGGAAACCGTTCCCTGCAGAGAACGTTCACCAAACCATCCTGCCCCCGGCGCCAACACACAACATGGTTGTGTTAACAAAACAAACCAGCATTACTAACACTAATACCCATGCCTGAAGACACAGGGCCTACCTGAGTACAAGCTGGCCCGACAGCCAGCCTTGTACAGCTGAACCTCGATGTGCAGTCATCAAACGAGGAACATCACAGGCCCGTTGTGTCGCCGAAAACATGCGTCGAAGATGCCAGGGGCCAGCAACCTCCGGTAAGCTTCCAACATTATTAATCTTCCTTAATCTTTTCATTCCGCTAGCTCGTATGGTGCACGCATCCAATACGCTGGGACGAAAATAGAGGAAGGGTGTTTCATGACCAGGGTCATGGTTATATGGGCGGTGCCACCATAAGGGGCGGGGCCCCATACAGGTGGGGTGCATGTGTTTTTATTCGTGGGAGATACATTAGGTATCACAGGAGATAGGAGTATCTCGTAAGGCTCAGAGCGGGACGCGATGCAATATGAAATATAACTACAAATTGCTCTCTGTTGTTTAAGACAGTAATTCTCAACCCATTGTATAACCTGTTTTTTAAGACCATAACATGACATTTTTGATAATACAATTTCGTGATTCACTGTGTCAAAAGCCTTTGATAAATCTAAGAAAATGCCTAAGGTATATAAATGTTTCTCCAGTGCAGCTGTAATTTAACTGATTGTATAAAAGCCATTGACTATAACATATTTGCACTATCCACACTCAGCATTCCAGGATATGTTATTAATTCATTATTCAAACCTTTATTTAAACTTAAAACTATCTGTTGAGGTTGTCCTCATTTTCAACAATGTCGAGTTACTTGCCAGTTAAAATAAATAGTTAAAACACAGAAGAATATAAAATTTAAGAAAAAAGATCAGTAAATCAGTTACACATCAATAAAATTAGACAACAAAGCACATGCTGAAGATTCTTCCAAGAAGTTGGTGAACTAAAACAAAAGGCTGACTTTCCACATTCAGACTTAGCACAAGGGACCTTACGCATTTCCAATAATGACCTTATAGATAAACAAATACCAGTGATTATTACTCCTCTCTGCCAGAGAAGACCAACCCACTAGACTAGAGGACACAGTGGTGAGTATCATAGCTACAATATCACCACGAGTAATAAATCTGAGGACAGAATGATAGACCGTGTCCAGGAGTTTAAGAGTGGAAGGAGCAGCATTTCTATAAATGACATCCCATAATCCAACACTGATAGGACACTGAAAGAGAAACATTGTATCGGATGTTATGTGTGACCTGGAGGTGAGAGGAGGTTTATGGAGGTGAGAGCAATAAAATAGATATTTCAGAGATAACAGCTGTGGTCAGAGTCTAGAGAGGTATAAATAAGTCAGAGTTATACATGTTTTCACCCAGATAGGGAAAGAGATTTAAATCAATGACATCCTCCTTTGTATGGTGTATAGAGGCTTGACAAACCTAGCTATAGTTAGTACATAACCGTATATGCCTGGTACAGGTAGTTGGAAGCTAAACAGTTATTCAATTTCAAACCATCCTGTGTCATTATGTGCTATCTAGATCACTTAGTTGAATCTACAGATTTGTATGTTAAGGCATCTCAAGTATTGTGGATAAAATAAAGAGGTTTTCCATCCATGTTGCTATAGAACAGAGGGTGACTTGAACCAAGACAGAGAGGGGGTATTTAAGACCACACTATGGATTAACATCCATGTTGCTATAGAACAGAGGGTGACTTGAACCAAGACAGTGAGGAGGTATTTAAGACCACAGTCACCACACTATGGATTAACATCCAGGTTGCTATAGAACAGAGGATGACTTGAACCAAGACAGTTAAAACCACATTATGGGATTAACAGCTGGTGTGGGTGTCAGTGTAAAGAGGGGTCTCTGGTCACATGACATGTCACAGTGTTATTAGGTTGAGGGACTTGAAGGAGGAGTAACTTCCTTCTAACCTTTTCTATAAACCTAAGCTGAGACTGAATTTATGTTGGACTGGAGGATGCAACGACACGACGGTATGTGGGACCAGGACATACGGGAGAAATGAACCTGTTTGTCAAGTCGCTTAGGTCGCTTAATAGTTAAGTTGGGTATCAATTGATTCAGTCTCTCCAATACAATAATTATCTTGTCATTATGTACCACTACCTTGTTAACAAGCATTGATTTGTATGCAGTTATGTCATAACGTCATAGCCTTATTATTGTAAAAAAAAATTCAAATTGTTCATCATCATTGAGAAAAGAAGTTTTGTGCAATCTATTTTATACGCATCACTATCCTAATCAATATTTCTGTCTCTAGTAAACAGCATGGACTTTAACTGCATTAAGCACCAGTTTAAGATGAATAAGTGCATCCTGCAGAGCATAAAAGGAGAGCTGGCTAGCTGTACAGAGTCAGCAATACAATTTACAATAGTGTCAACAACATAAACATGCACTTGACACCTTCTCAATGAAGAGACAATGTCATTAATATAAATTGTGAAAGAATTCAGACTGGGCACTTCTGGACTTCACACCAGGGTGGCAATTATACGACGGCCACGATGCCCCTCGCTCTGGCCGCTGTGCCCCGAAAATAATTGCCCCGGCCAACATGGCCTTCGTGCCCCTAGCTGTCAAAATATAGAGGTTTTAACATTCGGCGGCCCTCGTATGGGCCGTCACACCTGCGCGTGGGATCCACGCACGTCGCGGCACTTTGCTCTCGTCTGTCGGCTCCAGGCTGCATTTCTCAAGAACACGCTGCACTCGACTCGTCGCATGTACCTGGCTACCTCGCATAAGCATAACAATAGCGCATGGAATGCAACCCATTTCATGGTATTCACATTCACAGGTTTGGTGTGAACGGTGCTCTGCCTGAGTCAGACCATCGTTCACACAACATTTATGGGAACATTTATGCACGTGCACGTGCGTGCGCGTGACATCAATAAAACGCGTGCAACCAGAGTTGAAATCACCAACGCATGCCTGGCGAAAATTATTGGCGACCGTTGTAGCCAAGGAGGGTCTGCTCCAAAAGCGATCCCAGATGAGCAATGATTGCAAAGAGAAGGAGGCAGAAGAAGACCAACAAGTTAAATTTAAATAAAAAAAACAAAGGCACACAACCGAGCCTAAATGAATGTATAAAGGTAGGCCATGTGGGTGAATGTGAGTAAGGATTTACTCAGACAACGGTAGACTCGGTTGATAAGGTTTATTAGCTTACAACCCAATATAATTGGCTAGAGAGACCCGGAGAGAGAAAACTATGGTCTTTATAGGTTGTAGAGATGGGTGTGTCCAGGTGAGGGAGATGATTGGATTGGATAGGGGGGGGGTGTTAGGAGATGGGGGGGGGGGTGTCAGGTGAGAGGGGCGAGGTAAGGAAGGGGAAAGGTGAGTTAGGAGATCGGGTGGGGGGCATGGTTTGGGGGGGTTGGAGGTGAGAGACGAAAGGTGAATGGATGGGGGAGGGTAATGGGGTGGGGGGTGGTTATTATTCTGCCACAGCCAAACAAATGAAATTTGTGATATATTTCTATTTAATATAAAAAAGTTAAAAACATTTGTATTTTGTGTAATGTGTTTTTTTTGTATTGTGAAGTTAAGATGTTTATTCGTAGGTTCCAAATCCACGTATTTTATTCAATGGCCTTTGTGCCCTGGCAACTCTGTGCCCTAGCATGTGGCCTATGTGCCCTGGCATGTGGCCTTTGTGCCCTAAAAAAAAGTTGTGACACAGAAGGCCAAATGGCCTTGCCCTTAAAATGGTGTAATTTTTCCACCCTGCTTCACTGAAATCTCTAAAATAAATTATTCTGAAAGCAACCACAGGCCTTTCCATCTAAACCAATATAACATAATGTTTGTAAGAGCAAAGGATCAACTGTATCAAACGCTTTTGACAGATCCACAAAAAGAGCAGCACAATGTTTCTTGTTGTACAAAGCGGATACTATATTATTTGTAACTAATGTAATGGCTGAAATAGTGCTGTGATTGGCTCTGAAACCAAATTGGTACAGATTTAAAACAGAGTGACCAGAAAGAAATTCCTTGAGTTTGTTATTTACATTTGATTAGATTAGATTAGATTAAAATGTATTGCCATTATACAGCACGAGTACAGTACAATACAAATAAGTTGGCATCTAACCAGAGTACTGGTATACAGTATAAATAATAATAATAATAAATACAGTCAGCCCCTGTTACCCCACTCCTTAGAGAGCTGCACTGGCTCCCCATCGCCGCACGAATCCGCTTCAAGGTCCTCGACCTGGCATATCGTGCGGCGAAGGGAACGGCTCCCGCCTACTGTACCTCCGGTCAATGGTCTCTACTAATAATAATAACTTCGTTTTATTACATGGCGTTTTAACATTCGCCGAAATGCTTGATTGTGATTGGTCAATAGCCCCTGTCAGCGGTGAATTATTTTTCGATAACCACCAGTGATTATTGTTTTTCGCAGCTGGAGCAATCAAGCCCACTGACACACACTGTTTCAGTGCAATCAGACACACCTGCCGGCGATAATAATAATCACTTTATTTGGGCTGACAGAGCCACAGAACAACTGCGTCTGCATTTGATCTCGTCTTGTCGATGGTGTAAAATGAATTAGGTATATGACTATACTCGGTCATTGTCGCAAAATAATTGACCTTCACTGACGTTTAAAACACCTCGGCGATGCGCCTCGGTGTTCTAAACTTTGTGTCGGTCAATTATTTTGCGACAATGACCTCGTAGCTATACATTATCCCTTACTTATATAGCGCCTTTCAGAATACCCAAGGTCGCTTTACATGGGGGGGGGGGGGGGGGGGAATAACAAAAGTAACAAACATAGTGGACAGACACAACATACAAAGTGAGAAATTAGGGGTTAAAGGCCAAGGTGAAGAGGTGGGTTTTGAAGTGTTTTTTGAATGAGTCCAGAGTTGGGGTGTTGCAGAGTTCTGCAGGGAGTGAGTTCCAGAGGGTGGGAGCTGCCACGCTGAAAGCTCTGTCCCCGATGGTCCGCAGTCTGGTTCGGGGAATGGAGAGCTGATCGGTGTCCATGGATCGCAGGGACCGTGACTGAGTGTAGGGGTGGAGGAGGTCAGTGAGGTACTGAGGTGCCAGAGCGTGGAGGGATTTGTAAGTGAGCAGGAGGGTTTTGTAGGTGATGCAGGATTTGATGGGGAGCCAGTGGAGGTGGGGGTGATGTGCTGCCAGGGTTTGGTGCGGGTTAGAACCCTGGCAGCTGAGTTTTGAACATACTGGAGCCTGTCCAGGAGGCGTCTATGCTTTTACCAACGCGTTCGTGTTTCCGGGTTCCCGCTTTGCGCTCTGATTGGCCAGGTCATGTGACATGTGCGCCAATCGTGGGACGGCAAGTTCTGCACCTATTTCCGGGTCGGAAAGCCTGCAAACTACCTAACGCCTAGTTTATCATTGGTTAAGCTTAGGCGACTCTTTCGAAGTTGGTTAAGGGTAGAGTTTGGAATCAGGGCAGGCGTTCTATCGCCATGCTCTAAGACAAACTCTAACCTTAACTAACTTCGAAAGAGCGCCTAAGCTTAACCAGTGTAGAAACTTGCGGTCCCACGATTGGGCGTACATGTCACATGACCTGGCCAATCAGAGAAACACAAACGCGTTGGTAAAAGCATTCAGGCGTCCAGGAGCTGTCACTGTCAGCAACCGGCGCTGCCAGCCCCAGCAAAATAACATTAGCTGGTACACTGTTGTCTTTGTTTTTTTGGTGAATCCAAATTGTCAGAGGCTTGGTTGTTTTTGTTTTGACATAGTGATTCCAGAGATTTACCAGAGATTCCGGGATTTTAGCTAGACAAGGTAACATGGAAATTGGTCTGTAATTATTTTAATAATTTCCATCACCACCTTTATGTAATGGAAATATGTTTGGCGATTTCCAAATACACTTGTTGAGATAGAAAGATTCAATACATGTATGCGTTAATTGCTTTGTGATAAATGAAGCCGCCAGTTTTAGAAAAAAGGATCCAATTAATCCTCTCCAGTTGAGCTCCTGGAATCAATGGCTTCCAAAGCTTCAAATACATCACTAACAGGGAAAGGCTGAAAGGTAAACTGAGGAACATGGCTCAATGTGGAAACACAATCATCATTAACAAGGGGGTGCCTGAATATTCCTTATCAACTAATGTTCTGCTCCAGGAAATGGAAGGACCTTATTTTGGGTAACATCTCATCTCTTCCTAATCTCTCTCTCTCTCTCTCTCTCTCTCTCTCTCTCTCTCTCTCTCTCTCTCTCTCTCTCTCTCTCTCTCTCTCTCTCTCTCTCTCTCTCTCTCTCTCTCTCTCTCTCTCTCTCTCTCTCTCAGCATTGGCTGGAGCCCAACAAACCTGTGGTGAGGCAGATGAAGTGTAAGTGCCCCTTCTGTGTTTTTCAGTGTGTGTATGAGTGTGTGTGTGTGTATGAGTGTGTGTGTGTGTGTGTGTGTGTGTGTGTGTGTGCATACGTGCATGTGTGCATACGTGCATGGGAGGATGTGTATGTGTGTATGTGTGAGTATACTTGTTTGTGTGTTTGTTTGTTTATACACACGTATCTGGGGACAATTACCCCTTGGGGGGGGGGGGGGCGCTCTGGGGACATGCCCTCTATGTTGTCTCCTGATGACTCAATCAGACAGACAACACCACACAAACACTCTGGTATGTTCTCTCACCTTCTCCCTCTGTTCCCTCCCCTCTATCTTTCTCTCTTTCTCTCTCTGTTTCCATCTATAATTTTCTCTATCTCTCTCTGTCTCTCTCTCTCTCTTTCGGTCTCTGTTTCCATCTATAATTCTCTCTCTCTGTCTCTCTCTTGCTCTCTCTGTTTCCAAGTCCCCTCATCGATGTATGTGTTTTGTGTGTCACTCTCTCTCTCTTTTTGTTTCTTTGTCTCTAAGTACCTTCTCTCACATAGACATGACATTATTGTTGTTGTTGATGTTATTTCTATGTGTAACTGAAAGTGAGTCATCATTAGCCCTTGTTGGACATGCACTCGGGACAATGCGCAGATAATCAGATGTGGGCATTGCCCGGAGTTGCCTTTTAGGACATGTAGCACACAGCATGCAATTCTCCGGGGGAAGATGCGTTCTGACATATGGAAATACGGTGCTTGGTTTAGGAGAGGGGTGGTTCCTGGATAGAGAGAGGGCATGACGAGCAAACAGCGTTTCATATCAGTCATCCATCCTAGGTCAGACAGCAGAGCAAACTGGCCAGCATATATCATACAGTACATACTATGTCATATATATCATATATATTCAAACCAAAAGCAAAAGCAAAAGCTGAACTATTTAGCAAATTAGGCTAACTTAATAATTGTTTCATACTGGCTAAAACACTGAGAAGCACACATAAATGTACACGTTTTTTGCAGTCTTGAGACAAACTCACTCAAATCTTGATGGGAAAAATGACTTATGTGTCACTCTCATCCTTTGTGGCAATGACATTGAAGAGAATGAAGACAACACACATATACATTTGATCAATAGGCCTACGCCCACGCGCTCGCTGTGTGAATACTGCGGACAATGATATGATTGTGTGCGGACATGGGGGCGGGTTGTAATTACGCAGACTTAAGACTAGGGAGCTGGGAAGGTAAACTGCGTGGAATCATTTGCAAGTTCATATTAATGAATTAACCGATTAATGTGCGGTTAAGATCAGGAGTCCAGTGCAAGTCCGAAAGGGGCTATTGTAAGCAGGCGGATGTGCTTAGTCAACCAACACAGGAATAATACATACATAAATACATATATAAATACATTTGAATTAGAGACAGAGAAACAAATATGGGTGAAGAGAGACGAGAGTAGGGCTGGGAGGTCTACCAGGGTGAAGAGAGACGAGAGTAGGGCTGGGAGGTCTACCAGAGTGAAGGGAGACGAGAGTAGGGCTGGGAGGTCTACCAGAGTGAAGGGAGAAGAGAGTAGGGCTGGGAGGTCTACCAGGGTGAAGAGAGACGAGAGTAGGGCTGGGAGGTCTACCAGAGTGAAGGGAGAAGAGAGTAGGGCTGGGAGGTCTACCAGAGTGAAGGGAGAAGAGAGTAGGGCTGGGAGGTCTACCAGGGTGAAGAGAGACGAGAGTAGGGCTGGGAGGTCTACCAGAGTGAAGGGAGAAGAGAGTAGGGCTGGGAGGTCTACCAGAGTGAAGGGAGAAGAGAGTAGGGCTGGGAGGTCTACCAGAGTGAAGGGAGAAGAGAGTAGGGCTGGGAGGTCTACCAGAGTGAAGAGGGGAGAGAGTAGGGCTGGGAGGTCTACCAGAGTGAAGGGAGAAGAGAGTAGGGCTGGGAGGTCTACCAGAGTGAAGGGAGAAGAGAGTAGGGCTGGGAGGTCTACCAGGGTGAAGGGAGAAGAGAGTAGGGCTGGGAGGTCTACCAGAGTGAAGAGGGGAGAGAGTAGGGCTGGGAGGTCTACCAGAGTGAAGAGGGGAGAGAGTAGGGCTGGGAGGTCTACCAGAGTGAAGAGGGGAGAGAGTAGGGCTGGGAGGTCTACCAGAGTGAAGGGAGAAGAGAGTAGGGCTGGGAGGTCTACCAGGGTGAAGAGAGAAGAGAGTAGGGCTGGGAGGTCTACCAGAGTGAAGGGAGAAGAGAGTAGGGCTGGGAGGTCTAACAGAGTGAAGGGAGAAGAGAGTAGGGCTGGGAGGTCTAACAGAGTGAAGGGAGAAGAGAGTAGGGCTGGGAGGTCTACCAGAGTGAAGGGAGAAGAGAGTAGGGCTGGGAGGTCTAACAGAGTGAAGGGAGAAGAGAGTAGGGCTGGGAGGTCTACCAGAGTGAAGGGAGAAGAGAGTAGGGCTGGGAGGTCTAACAGAGTGAAGGGAGAAGAGAGTAGGGCTGGGAGGTCTACCAGAGTGAAGGGAGAAGAGAGTAGGGCTGAGAGGTCTACCAGAGTGAAGGGAGAAGAGAGTAGGGCTTGGAGGTCTACCAGAGTGAAGGGAGAAGAGAGTAGGGCTGGGAGGTCTAACAGAGTGAAGAGGGGAGAGAGTAGGGCTGAGAGGTCTACCAGAGTGAAGAGGGGAGAGAGTAGGGCTGGGAGGTCTACCAGAGTGAAGGGAGAAGAGAGTAGGGCTGGGAGGTCTACCAGAGTGAAGAGGGGAGAGAGTAGGGCTGGGAGGTCTACCAGAGTGAAGAGGGGAGAGAGTAGGGCTGGGAGGTCTACCAGAGTGAAGGGAGAAGAGAGTAGGGCTGAGAGGTCTACCCAATATGTAGGTATACCATTGTGGATCCATGCAAAGATATGTATTTTGACTATACTGTCATCCATGTCGCAAAAAAAATCGTTGTGGACGTGGACACCGGTATAGTAGAAATCCATACCTTTGCATGGATCCACAACGGTGTATCTACATATTCGGTAGACCTCCCAGACAGTGGAAGGAAAGATGCAAGGAATCTCTTTTGAATTTTTTGGAACAACACAGGCCAGAGGCTTACTTTTCTGTGACAGACCACAAAAATACAATCAAATAAATTTCTCTCCTAAGGTCACGGTCAGGAAGGTGGGATATCCAGCTTCTCTCTCATGTAATCCACAAATAGACTCAAAATATTGTGGGGGAGCCCCGAATTGTGAGAAGGATTAGTTCCTGTGCTATTTTGTTATCTGGAGTTTAGCTCCAGAGAGATTCTCATTGTTTTCCCCTAATATGCCAAAAATAGCTATCATAGGATCTGGCTGAATTACCATTTTGAAATAATCTGACAGTGTTTTGAAGACTGAACTCCAATAAATGGACACTACCAGAATGAGTGTAGTAGAGATGCCAGTTAAATGGATTACGAGCTTTGTGAATGTTTGCAGACAGTACTGTTTGCACTCCAGTCAAGTCAAGTCAAGAGTTTTATTTGTCACGGCATACAGGGCATACAGTGAAATGTGGGTGGCCAGAAGTGTATGACTGCACGTGTCCCAAGTCTGTGATATGTAAACCCGCGTCAATATATATTTCCTCATCACTTGATACATATTTATGGCCATTATCTTTTGGGTTGACGACTAACTTGACAGAGAAACCAAACACGGCACATGTCGACCTGCTGACCCTGACATTAACATTCATGATGGTACCAGTTAGACCATTGAGAGATTTGTTCTGAGATATCGTCATGGTGGTGGTGGTGGTGGGTAGAGCCATATGAAATCCGCGTTCACGGAGTCGCGGACGGAATCGCGGAATTAACCAATAAAAATGGAATCAACTGCAAAACGTGGAATATTGCAGAATTTGGCCTAATCTGGACTGAAATTCCGTTTTTGGGTGGAACGTTTGGTGCACACGCGACCGGGGAGGCGGGGACGCTAGAGCGGGTTACACACAACACAGCAGTGCTCAAGCGTCTCGCTGCTTCGGTGTTAACATTGTCAAGAAGCTAAGAAATTCCGCAAAAGCCCTAAATTCAGAGCAGAGCAGTATCCTAATGACTTTTATGCCTCCGGCGATAAGGTGTTTTGCAAATTCTGTCAACGTTCCGTGGACTGGACCTGCAAAAACACTTGCGACACTATTGTGATTAAATGGCTATGTAACGTTAGGACATGATAGCTTCTAGCTAAATCTAGTGCACCCATCCATTTGTTTAATGCAAACGATTGTCATTACACACTGTCCTTTATAAACTAAATACACTTAAATAGCTATGTAACGTTATAGGACTATAGATGGAAATGATAGCTTCTAGCTAAATCTAGTGCACCCATCCATTTGTTTAATGCAAACGATTGTCATTACACACTGTCCTTTATAATCTAAATAAACTAAACTAAAGGTGCCTAAATTATGCATTACTATATTTCATCACAATATAATATATATAGCTAGGCTACTGACATTGTCATTGTGATAATGTCAGTAGTAGTTAGCTGTATCTGTTGTTTACACTTGAAATGTGTATTTTTATTTTGTCACAATATTATTTTAAAAATATTGTGTAAAATTGAACTGTATTTCTGAGTTGCAGCACTTAAAAACATTAAATGGACTGTTATATCTTATTCAATTGTGGACATTTATTCATTCCCACTTATTAGACACTATTTCTGATGGTAAAATGAGCATAAAAAGCAAAATACATAATTCTGAAATATTAAAACGGAAAAAACGGAATTTGGGAAAAAATTCAATGGAATTTGGAAAATAATAAAACGGATTTCATATGGCTCCAGTGGTGGGGTGGTGTAATGGTGTAAATGAGCACCGCAAATTGGAGTATAAATTGACTGAAGCATGTGATTGGATGATATGTGGACTGAAGCATGTGATTGGATGATATGTGGACTGAAACATGTGATTGGATGAAACACTGAAACACACATTATGTGTGTTATTGTACAACTTGGCAGAGAGCTGGTAGTAGAATGGGAAGAGGTGAGAGTTCCTGTACCAGATACGTGTCATGTTAGAGCAAAGCCTTTCTATGTTTGTCAGATCTTGCCCACCGTGACATACAGTCCTTGCTAAAATGGCTTGTTAGCAGTGAGTCAAACACAGACAGACAGAAAGACAGACAGATATACACACACGCACGCACATGCACGCACACACACACACACACACACACACACACACACACACACACACACACACACACACACACACACACACACACACACACACACACACACAATGAAACACTTGGACACAGACAACGCACAGCCATAATGTGATACACAAATACTGTAACTCTGAGACCAACAGAACTTAATAAAGTTGTACCTTTATTAATCCCCTTGGGGAAATTCATCCTCTGCATTTGACCCATCCTTTTTTGAACAAATGTTTTTTATTTTCCCTTTTTTAACATAAAACTAGACACACAATACATTAACAGTAGAAATCCACAAAAGATCACAGGACTATGACCGACATAATAATAATAATAAATCAAAATAAATGTAGATTAAAAGATACACACATAATGAATACAATACAATACATATGCTCTTGCTTGCTCTTCACTCTTTCCTTCTCCTTCTCTTCCCCCCCACCCCCCCCATCAGGACCCTTTCTTGGACTATCCATCCATTATTCTGTTTAACGCCAGGGATTACAAGTTCATATGCTATCCTTTATCTTCTCCACCACATCTAACCAGATTGCTATGCTGGCTTCATTAACACCTAAAATTCGTGCGGTAGTCTAGATAAATCACATCGAGATAGGTAAGAACCCATACCTTGCGGCACATTTTATCCGGTTGAATCCAGCGTGATGCTATCAGCTTTTTGGCAGCCGTGAGACCGGACAAAATTTGTCTCTTTACATGTACAGATGTTGATAACTGAGAAACATCATTCAACAACAATACAGAAGGCAGTACAGGTATGGTCAGAAATAAAAATTCTGATAATTGAGTGGTTACTTCTTCCCAGAATATCTTAACAGGAGGGCATTCCCAATACATATGCATAAATGTACCAATATTACCGTTTAAGAAGCTTCTATCCCCAGGCCATCAGGCTGCTAAACGAACAATGAATGAACACTACACAACAACAACCACCAAACGCACATAGCACACACATCCACACGCACACACTCACTTAAACAAACACACTGTAGCACCCACTCCACACACTTTATAGCACACACCCACTTTAAACAAACACACTGTAGCACCCACTCCCCACACTTTATATTTATTGATGAAGGATTGCACTACAACTCGTACACCTTACTGTAAATTGTACCTAAATTGTACCTCATCCCATTTCTGCTTTGCACTAGATAGTACTGTACATTAGTACACTGCATAGTATTGTATATTATATGGTAACTCAGAACATTGTACATATGTCTATACCGAACACTGTGACCTCTTTTTCTTCTTCTAAATTACACGTATACTATGTTTGATACTATCTTGTCTAGCACAGTCTCTGGAGCGTAACAGTAAGAAGCATTTTGTATGAAAGTATTCTGTACTTCTGTATGACAACTATTAAAGAAACTTGAAACTTAAACACAAGGAGCATCGAGGGTCTTGTTTAAGCCCCATTAGGTGCAAACGTCTAGGAGTTAAGTAAGTCCTATGAATAAAATTAAGATTAATCTGTTGATGATCCGGGTTGCGTGACGACAGCCGATCGTTTGCCCAGACTTCATCCCAATCAAAATCTACTTCCAAGTTTGGTATATCCTTTCTCCAAACTAAGTCTATGGGAAGGACATCATATGAGGACGTAAGTAAGTGACGATAAAAGTCAGAGACGAAGCCTCTCAATGTCTCCTTTTCATAAAATAATTTGTGATATCTGTGGTGCTCAAGTGGCACCTTTAATGGGACTCCATGAGCCCTTAAAGCTGCTCTTAATTGTAGATAGAAATAATAAGTGGAGTTGGTGAGGTTAAATTTGTTAGATATATCTTTATAGCTGCAGAAACCCCGTTTGTTGAAGACATCCCCCAATGTATGTATGCCCTTCTTTTCCCATTTGGTAAATCTGATAGGTTGTTGTGCAATAAGGAGTAAATTGTTATTAAATAGGGGAGAATGACTATGCCATTTATGTTGGTTAATAAAAAAAAATCTGTGTATCACGCCATATCCGGATCACATGTGTAATAAGAGGGCCAAATTTCAAGTTGCATTGCTTAATTGATAAGTTGGTGTATACTATATCCTGCAGTCTATGTGGTGCCACTACTGTATGTTCTCCTCTAATGGTCTCCAGGATACAGATGCTTGAGAATCAAACCAGGTGATCAGTGGTCTTAAAGAGAACGCTTTAAAATAGTAATTGAAGTCTGGAAATGCTAAACCCCCATCGGCTTTATTTCTCTGTGCAGTGGATCTTTTTATTCGTGGAGGTTTGTTGTTCCAAATAAATGTATATGCAGCGGAGTGTATTTTTTTGCCAGTAACCAACAGGGGGGGTAATGGCAACATCGAGCTGAAGAAGTTAATTCTTGGTAAAACATCCATCTTAACTATTGATGCTCGGGCCTGTACTGAGTTTTTTAGTTTTGACCACCTGCTGAAGTCATTTGTGATCCTATCTAGGAATCCGGTATAATTATACTTCACCGTTTGGCATATAGTGGGGAATATTTCAACTCCAAGACATCTAAAGTGTTCTACCATTGGTATATTTACTGGGAGGGAGGTAGCCTTTGCAGTCACATTAAGTGGAAGGAAGGCCGATTTTGGCCAGTTTATCTTAAATCCTGATAGATTGCCAAAATCATCTATTACCTTGAGAAGACGAGGCAGTGAGGTGGTAGGGTTTTGCATGAACAATATTACATCGTCCGCATATAAACTAATATGATGCTGTGTGCCCTTAATTGATATCAGCTCTATGGACTGAGATTGTCTTATATACTGTGCCAAAGGCTCTAGGGATAGATCAAATAGTCCGGGACTAAGAGGACAACCCTGTCTGGACGAACGCGACACAGGGAAGTGTGGGGAGGTGAATTTACCTGTTATAATCATGGCTGACGGATCTGTGTATAGTACTTTGATCATATTAATGAATCCATCTCCTAACCCCATCCTTCCAAGTACTGCCCATAAATAAGACCATTCCAACCTATCAAAGGCCTTCATCGCATCCAAAGATAATACAGCTATAGGAGGTAAAGATAATACAGCTATAGGAGGTAAAGATAATACAGCTATAGGAGGTAAAGATAATACAGCTATAGGAGGTAAAGATAATACAGCTATAGGAGGCACGGCATCCTTGCTGGCGTCTATCACATGCAGTATCCGTCTAATATTATCCGTGATCAGGCGGCTTCTTATGAAGCCTGTCTGATCAGGATGAACTAAAGATGTCATATGCTTTTGAAGTCGGATGGCTAGTACCTTAGCGTACAGCTTGAGATCGGTTCTGAGGAGGCTTAAGGGTCTATAACTACCGCATTCGGTGGGGTCTTTGTCTTTTTTAAGGAGGACAGATATGAGTGCCATATTAACGTCCCTGGAGAAGTTCCCCTCTTTGATTGAGTATAAAATCATATCAAGTAATAGGGGTCCAATTACATCCCAACATGAGAGGTACAGTTCTGGTGGGATACCATCCCATCCAGGGGCCTTACCACTTTGCAATTCAGATATAGCCTCCCTAAGTTCCTCTAGTGTAATAAGTGCATCTAACTGTTTAGCGTCTTCCTCTGAAAGTTTAGGTACTGTAGGTTAATTTGATCAAGAAATGTATCCAGTTTATTATGATCGAAAACCACTTCTGATTTGTACAGGTTGGAGTAAAACGCACTGAAAGTCTCATTGATTTTTTTGGGGTCTGTAACAAGTCCCTGTTGGTCCTTAATAGCAGGGATATCAGCAATTTGACCCATCCTAACTATTTAGGAGCAGTGGGCACCCGGGGACCAACTCCAGTTGTAATGTCAGTACCTTGGTCATGGGAAATGGCAGGAAACCTAACATGCATGTTTCTTTGGTATGTATGTTTGTGTGTGTGTGTGTGTGTGTGTGTGTGTGTGTGTGTGTGTGTGTGTGTGTGTGTGTGTGTGTGTGTGTGTGTGTGTGTGTGTGTGTGTGTGTGTGTGTGTGTGTGTGTGTGTGTGTGTGTGTGTGTGTGTGTGTGTGTGTGTGTGTGTGTGTGTGTGTGTGTGTGTGTGTGTGTGTGTGTGTGTGTGTGTATACTATGACTGTGACTGTGTGAAATCTGTACTCCAGGAGGGGATTTGAGTGTGTGTGTGTGTGACCGACCCATTCTAATGCTCCCTGTGTCACATTGTCACATCGATCCCACAACCTCTGTTATGTATCGTATAGCTTACACTCTGCTCTTAGTGGAACTATCCCTTTTCTCCACATGCACACACCCATCCGCCTGGCCACACCCACATCCGCTCCTCTACATAAGCGGGGTTGTGGCCACACCATCAGCTCCTTCCCTATTTTCACCACCGAAAAAGTGTCTGTAACACACCACTTTAGAGTTTAGTGCCAAAATAGTTTTCTCTCTCACTATTTTTCGAGCAAGTAAAGCGATAATGTCTTCACCACTGGAGAGTCTAGAAGATGATGATCATTCTGACCTCCACCGGCGCTTTGCATTGGGGCATGCATCGCTGAGCAATCCCCGCCGGCATTGTCTCCGGCCCTGCAGCTGGATACTATGCCTCGGGAGACGTTCGGCTGTGTGAGAGCTGACGGTCTCCCTGGGCGGGTGATGTTTTTGCGACGCGAGCCTCGGGTGTGTCAGTTGTGAGGGGACAAACTGTAGAAGCTTGCGAAGGTCGGCTCCACGCTGGAATCCTTTCGCTGCCGCTTAGCGGCGTGGAGGGGGTTCTAGTCTGATGCCCCACGATAACATAGCTCCTCCTCAGTGAAGTCGTAGCTTTGTTTTCCTGGGACCGTGTTTCCGAATCTGTGGTTCAATTCTCTGGACAAACGGATACCCTCTGCCCCAGCGCTGGCCCCGCTTCTCGAGACATAAAACACCCGGCGCGAGGGGGGTGAGCTTGGTGTTCATTATGAGAATATCTCCAAGCTCAGGTCGGCTGCAGCCCGCGTGGATGCGATGCATTTGCTATGGGGCTTACTGCCGATACTGCTGTTGGTAAACACCGTCCTGTGAGTGGGACGTGTGTTGCCTTTTTCCCTTTTTTCTTCGGATAAAAAGAGGAAGAGACAGCGGCTGTCAGTAGTGTTGGCCTGTATCGCTATTTCCCACGTTGTACAGCTTCAGTAGTAGTTAAGCTACAACGTTAGCTGGCGGATACGCTCGGCTTGAAACGTTAGCTTGATGCTATCAGTTAGCCTGGAGTTAAACTGTTAGCTTGTGTTACAACCATTGGCGCTAGCCGTGAGGAAGTAGCAGGCCCTGGCACTCTGACTACGGCGTCATCTCTGGCGGAAGATGTCGTCGGGCCTGCGCCATGACGACCGCAGGAGGGGGGCGTTGTGCCGGAGCGAGGCTCCAGCTGCCGCCGCTTCTGGCCCAGCCAGTGAGAGGCTTCGTCAACGTGGTAGACCAGCCTGTGTTGCGGCCTTTCGTCCTGCGTACGAGGTGCAGGTAAGATGTCCATTGGACATTACCCCACTCTTCCTTCCTCCCCCTCCCGAATGTTTTGATTAATAACGATGTCTTTGTTTAACAAAACATGCTTGCTTCACTGCATTTGGGGATACGACGTGTGCTGTGTGAGAATTGTTTTGGTCGCTGTCTTGTATAGCTTGGGTTTTAGCATTTGCCAAGGCTTGTGTCTTTCTCTTTACCTAAAAACGGTGTTGTTTTTTACATGAGTAAAAATTAACAGTTTTTTTGTTGTATGATGAGAAGTTGTGTGTGTTCATGTAACGTTTAGACAACGTGGCTGAGTCCACAACTGGCTGGGTGTTAACCTGCAGCGCTGTACATAGTGGCATGTGATCGAGGGCCTGAGTCCTCTCTTAGCTTGTTCTTTTCTTTACTTAAGGGTAATGTTAAAAATAACGAGTGGCAACTTTTTTCCCACATAAGCAGAGCCGTGGATAAAACCTGTTTTCAAACAAGGTTATCGGCTGAGGCTGGCGTGCATGATGTACAGCTTTACTCTACAGGTGAGTATGTGCTTCACCTGCCGCGCCATGCACCTGGTGTCACGGCTCTGTTTTTTCTTTTGCCGTCATATCAGGGGTGAGGTGGTGGGGGGGTGGGTGAAATTATCGCCCCCCCCCCCCCCCCCCCCCCCTCAAATATGATTTTGTTTTCAAAACGTGTGTTGATTCACTATATTTTTGGGGATACGGTGTAATCCCTCAGCTACTGCTGGGGTTGTGCTCTTGCTTCTCTGAAAATTGTTTGGTCGCTATTATGGACTTAGCAAGGCCTGTAGCTAACACCTGGTCGAGGACTTATGTCTTCTCTCGTCATAAAAGACGGCGTTCCTCTTGCAATAGTGAGAGTGAACTTTTGCCTTTTTTATTGTGAAAGAGGGTTATGTGTATCATGTTTTTCACGTTTAAGTAACCGTGGCATTGAGTCCACAACTGGGTTAGGTGTTAGCCTACAGAAGTTTACATGTATAGCTCTTGTACCAAGGCCTTTGGCCTCTCTCTTTGGTCTGTGTTTTTCTTACTTTAGGGTAAAGGTGTAACAATTCAGGTGGCAAGTTCGCACATGAGCCTGAAGCCGTGTATAAAGCCAGTTTTTGCACAAACAAGGTTATCGTCTGTGGCTGGCGTGCAGAATGTGAAGCTGTTACCCTAACAAGTATAATGCGCTTTCATGTAGCGCGCTACGACTGGTGTCATGGCTCTGCTTTGTTGTTGCATTGTATCAGGGGTCATAAGGGGACTAATAAATCCCTCCCCCCCTTTACTGATTGGCCGGGAGGTGGGACCTCCTGCCTGTCAGTCTCCCTGTCGGCTGAGGGGTCACAGGATTCCCCCCCGGCCATGGAATACGTCACTGGGCGAGTTTCCTATTGGCCATGAGACATCCGTGAGTTTACAGGCTCTGTGCTGCAGACCGCTTTCATTGTCAAAGTTGGATGATGCGATGCATTCGAAAACTGCTCTCTATTACAGTGTGTATTGGGCCGTTGGTCACTTGGCCCAATTATTATTACATGTATCTTTTTCAATTGTTACTCACGTAGAGGTCTCTTTGGGGGAACTTCTGTCTTCCCCTCTTATGTAAAGAGCAGAATTGACGGGGTTGCCCTCAGACGCGTCATATGAGACCTGTGTCTGTGTCTTATTGACCGGCTTCCTGCTGTTCGTCCCAGACGGCATGGAGGGAACGTTGTCTGGTGTTTCTTATTAGAATTCACCATTGATGTGTTTTGGGTTCTTGACGTGCATATAGCGCTGGCCCTGGGTGCTTCCAATGTGGAACCACGTTATGGGCCGGCGTGCCTTGGTTGCCCAATTCATAGAAACAGCGTTTTTTATGCGGGTGACTGGGAAGGAAATTTTTATCTCTACAGAGTGCCAGTGCACTAGGTTAGACTCGATGACTCACGTGAATCTCCGGGGGGAGATGACGGAGTAGATCATTACATTGGCGGAGGGGTCTCACGCCCATGAGGTGGGCCACCAGGAGCAGCGCATTCACGTACTGTCCATCTTGGTGGCGCCCTCTGTGATGTTTTAGATTGACACGCGTACCTACCTCCCTCTTAGGACTGGGGATGGCGGCGTGACTAGGACGCGGGACTGGTTCTGGTCGCGCCGGACCAGGTCAGTTAACCCGTTGTCCACCGGGGCGCAGATCTGCTGTTCTGGTACCCCGAAGGACTTTGTGCTTTTCTGGGGGGAAAATGCCGGGTCGGTCCGGGCTTCGCAGGGATTTATGTCGTGGATGTGTGTGTCATATGTAGGCCACTACGAGTTGCCCATAACAGTGACGTGCTTGGTCCATACTGTGTTGTACCTTGCGCTGTGTTAGGGGGCCTGGTCCTTCTCCATTGTTTCACCCCTCCCTCCCCCGGCCGGGTGGGGATGGGAGGGGGCTGTTGGGGAGGTTGTCAACTCCTCTAGGCATCCCTGTGTAGGTCCCGGTCCGCCAGGCCCAGGTCCGGACTCGTTCTCGTCGACGTGTTGGCCCTTTGTTAACCCTTTTAAAACTGAAACACTTGTACTGCTTGTATAGCCTGTGTATACACGCAGTTATGTTTCTAAGTTTTCTTGGTGGGTTAAGGGAACAACCGCCTCCTGTTAAACTAAACATAGGGAGGTGGTTGGTTCTCCGGTGTGTTGGTAGCAGAGTCGACTCTCGGATTGAGGCCGGGCTTGACCCCGTCTGCCCGAGAGTGTGCCCCCGCATCTTTCATGACGTCTGCCAATTGTGTCAGCCTCTCCTTTGAACCTCGACCCCACTGGGGGGTCAGGTTTGTGGAGGTCATGACATGGTGCACAGCATACCGAACACCCCTTCCGCCGGGTACTGTTCTCACAGTAGACCCCTTAGGTGCCTGTCTAGTCCGCAGTGCTCCAGGCACAGGTCGAGTTCTGGCCTGTTGCCTGGATTGAGGGATCAATACCCTTGGGGGTTGTCTCCCCGGCACGCCGTCTGGCCCCACAGTATTGTGGGTGGGTAGCCTCTTGGGGCTTACAGCCATGCCAACCTGGACACGCCCGATCTCGTCAGATCTCGAAAACTAAGCAGGTTCGGCCCTGGTTAGTTCTTGGATGGGAGACCCCCTGGGAATACCAGGTGCAGTAAGCTAGGGTGCTTCAGAGCGGCGTGCCAGGGGGGAAGGGTCTGCTCTTGTTCGGGCCCTGTCCGATACGCTGGCGATGTGGGGGGTGATGTCACCAGTGACCGTCTGGTGGTGCCCCGATGCTGCGGCTTCGTTGGCCTCACCAGACCCCTTTTTTCGGGGGGTCCTGGCCCTCAGGTTGTCCTAGGGCTGGGACCTCCTCCGCGCTCCACTGCTACGGCCTTGCCACAGGGTTGGGTTCTTGACCTTCGACCCTGTGATGTTGGGGGCTGTGACGGAGGTGTTTTTGCTTCCCGTCCGTTCCCTGGTGGCATGTGGAATGCGCGCCTGAGTGGTCGCGGGTCCTTCTGAGTGAAGGTAAGTCCCACAGTCTGCTCACCCTGTGCGTTTTGAGTTGCTAAACCCTCTTCGCACAGTCGGATCCGATTCCCTCCCGTCCTCCACTAGGGGGGTCCAGGGGGCTCGGGTCCTCCCCGGTTCTGATGGTTGTGGGGGGCCTCAGCGGGTACATTTGTCGAGCTTCCGCTCTGCTCAGCTCCTGTGTTCCACTAAGAGCAGAGTGTAAGCTATACAATATATAACGTACGGTTATTCTATAACCCTAGTTATATGAGTATAGCGAGCGCTCTGCTCTGACTCACTGAGGACCCCGTGGTCTTCGCCTTCGGTGGTGAAAGACTTGGGAAGGAGCTGATGGTGTGGCCACGACCCCACTTATGTAGAGGAGCGGATGTGTGTGTGGTCAGGCAGATGGGTGTGTGCATGTGGAGATAATTATTCATTATTAGATTGGATAAAGGGATAGTTCCACTAAGAGCAGAGCGCTCGCTATACTCATATAACTAGGGTTATAGAATAACCTTACGTTCTTCACGCTCAGATAGCCTTAGGTGTGTGTTCTTTGCGCACTGTGTTTGGCACTCGGTGCTATCCATAGTGTCCGTGGTTAACTGTATAAGTCTGCGAGTGCATAGACCTCAACACTACTGTCCGAGACACACTATTACGACAGCCTCCCCCAAACCTTAACCACACTGTTGCCTTAACTGTTGCAAACCTTTAAACTAACCATTTTAATAACCGTGAACATAACCGTTAATCTAACCCTTATTATAACCGTTAATCAAACCTTAGAAGTAACCTTAACCCTGAATGTATCAGGTTGTGGTGTTGGTGTCATGCACCTCCAAGCCTCCAGGCTTCCCGTCTTCTATAACCCTTGGTTTCTCTCACTCTATCCCGACCTAGCTGCTCTCTCTCTCTCCTAAGTACAGGATGGGGTGCAGGTGTGTGAAGACCAGAGGAGCAGCTGATTGACATCTACCGGCTGATTGCTCTTCCTATTTCGACCTGGCTCAGATGTCATGAGGCTGCCAGATCGTAGTTTATTATTTATCATTCAGTACTCTTGCTCAGTCTCATGTCAGTCCTTGTTCATTTGCTTTATTTATCTTGCCTTGTCCTCCTTTGCTCACAGTTCCCTACCTGGCTTCACACCCTGCTCCCGCGTCCTCCTGTGTATGACCATCGCCTGCCGGACTACTCTTCTCCGTGTTAATCCCCTGGACTGTCTGAGAACCTGCTCCCGGCTATGACCCCCACGCTTGTCTGACTATCCTGCTACTCGCCTACTCCCTGGTCTGATAATCTAGCCCCAGTCACGATTCCCCACTTGTCGGACCACCCGTCTGTGCGCCAACTCCCTAGACTGTCTAAGGACCTGGTTACCGCATTCTCCCATTTCCAAATAAAATATACCCGCTATTTGGGTTTTCTCTGATTCAACATCGTCTCTGCATCTGGGTTCTGGCTTTACTTCAATCGTTACAGTTGGAGTATTATATACGAATTTCGGGAGGAAGCCAGCCCGCACTATGACGTGCGCCCCTTCATTTCCTCATACGTGGGCCTGCCCCCTATTCCCACGGTTCCGCCTATCCAACCCAACCAAACCGATCCATTCAATACACGATTCGGCTCCATCGACGCGGCTATGGGGCAGCTCACCATTCGCCCAATTTCCCTCAGTATTCCCTTTCAAATCGCCTCAGTTTCCCTTCCTCATTGTCTGTTCTGTTTGTCGAAACAAAAGGTATGTGTGTCAAATGTCTTTGTTTATATACCTATATACATACTTGAAAAAGACCGGAAGGGTCGGTCTAAATGTTGTATCCACTGCTATTATTTTGTCAATTAAAACACCTTGGAGCATCAAGTGAGTTGCGAGCCCCGCTTTGTTTTTTGTTTATATATCAATCATTCATTGTCATGTATTATGCGCTCTTATCCATTTGCATAGTTTATATCCAGAACGTAAGTAAAGGTAAGTATTTATCGTAATGTTTAGAATTGTGATAAGCATCATCAGTAACTATAATTGTCAGCATAATGATTATAAGTTATCCTGTATATCCTGGCTTCGCCATCTACATGTCACTTGTCTAATTATTCTTTCTTGTCATTCAGACCCGTACAAATTGAAAAGCAACCCCCCAACCCTCCTGGAGCTCAGCTCGGTCGCTCTTTTAGGGGATCGGGGAATCATTTTCCCCAGGGATTCTCTATTAACTTGTGATATCTGGGTTTTCGCTCCCCCCCCCGGGTCTCTGTCCCATAAAATTACATACAACATCGGGCAAGCGCTCAGCTCCCCCACTGAAGTCACTGGAGTCTATCACAGGCCAATGATGTGATCTTATCCCCCTCTGGAGGCTGCTCCGTCGGCAGGCTAACAGAGCCTGGTCCCCCTAACGGTTAGAAACGAGCGCTCTTGTGAAAGGTCCCCTTTCCTTTCCCTTTCCTCATCCAATCCCTGCTGAGCGCACCTGCCCACGAGCACGCAGCTCCATGTGCATCCTCCCCAAGCCGCCTGCATCAGGCTGTTGCATCGTTGCTAATAAACTATCGATTTCTATGGAATTCGTTAAACCTATCCTTTGTGTCTGTTGTCATTGTAAGGGTTGAAATTGTGAATAGTGGTTAATGCATTTGCCTCCCACTGCAGCGACTGCTTGTTCAGCCCCAGTTGAAGATTATTTTTGTTTTATTTTAGCGTTAGCGCTCCCTGCTGGTAGTGCACCTTAACTGCACCTTCATATACATGTGTGTCCTTTTCACGCACTATAACCTTTATGGTGACACTGACATGCTATCCTGTAGTGGACCGTTGGGTGTATTTCATGTATTGCCGTGATATCGGTTTGGTGTGTGTGAGTGTGTGTGTGTGTTTGTGTGTGTGTGTGTGTGTGTGTGTGTGTGTGTGTGTGTGTGTGTGTGTGTGTGTGTGTGTGTGTGTGTGTGTGTGTGTGTGTGTGTGTGTGTGTGTGTGTGTTTGTGTGTGTGTGTGTGTGTGTGTGTGTGTGCGTGTGTGTGTGTGCGTGTGTGTGTGTGTGAAAGTACTGTTCCTCTGTGTCTACAGTGTTTTAATTTTATATTAGTCAGTGCACACACAGAAGCTAGTGAGCACTGTGTGCTTTCTGTAAGCCCCGCTGGGCACAGCTGACAGGGTTTACAAGGTGTGTGTTAGGAGTGCTGAGGGAGAGTGTTCAGGAAAAGGTGTGTGTGCATGTATATGCACTTGTATTTGTGTGTGTGTGTGTGTGTGTGTGTGTATATATACTGTATGTGTGTGCTTCTCTGCGTGTACTTGTGTGTGTGTGTGTATGTATGTGTGTGTGTGCGTGTGTGTCTATGCTTCTGCTTGTGCGCTCATGCTGATATGTGTGTGTGTGTGCTATTGCGTATCTTTTAGCTGAACAATCAGTTCCCACTGTGCTTCCCATGAACAAACACTGCTGCTGCTACTGAGAGTACAGTATTGTACAACACAGGATTCAACACATTTACATATTTAATTCCTCCCTTAATACTTAATCTATCTTTCTCGCATTCTCTCCTGTTTCTTTCTTTCTTTCTTTCTTTCTTTCTTTCTTTCTTTCTTTCTTTCTTTCTTTCTTTCTTTCTTTCTTTCTTTCTTTCTTTCTTTCTTGGTGTAGTCTTTCTTTGTCTGGCTGTAACCCTACCTCCTTCCTTCCCTCCCTCCTTCCATCTTCCTCTCTTTCTCCCCTTCGTCTCTTTGCTTCCAACGTAAATTAATGATGGAACTATTACTCAACGAGTTCCGCTTCACAGGAACATGTGTGAGAGGACAAAAATAGAGGTAGGGAGAGAGAGAGAGAGAGAGAGAGAGAGAGAGAGAGAGGGGGGGAAAAGGAGGAGAGAAGAAAAGGAGGAGTAGACAGAGGGAGGGGAAGAAAAAACAACAGAGAGATGGCAGGAATGGAAAAGGAGAATGAAATGACGGAGAGAGAGAACGTGAGAGATGTAAAGAGGGTGAAACAGAGAGAGAGGGGGGACAGTGATGGATAGCAAAGCAAAAGATAAGTCAGATTGGCTAAAGAGAGAGAGAGAGAGAGAGAGAGAGAGAGAGAGAGATGTATTGCAAATTGTGTGTGTCCATCCTCTTCCAAACTATTAAAGAAAATCAACCAGCTTTTTCAGGCCTCTGGAATAAGCAGCTCAAGTTCTTTTGGAGCAGGGAGGACTGGAGGATTTCATCTTTCATCTTCCTCAGTATCTAGGCTGTTTATAATCCCATGAGGATTGGACTAGTAAAGACTAAGTCACTATAGGGCCACTTTGCAAAGAGCCCCTCCTGTCGCCTGTCTCTTTGTGTTCTCTAAATCGAAGTAGTTTATCACTAAATGGCCAAGCTGCAAAGTCGAAATCAAAGATTTTGTTTTGAAAATAGACCTCTCATATGTGACATATTCTCAGGCTGCTCCCAAGTCTTTGCTGCAGCTATAGGACAATTAATGGACTATTAATAGATCGCTCCTACAGTAGCTTCATCTGTGGTTCATGCAGTTGTGGTCCTGTGAACAAAGCCTTCTAATATTCATTTCACAGTGGACATGTAAAAACACAGTTTAAAAAAAAATTCTAGCCAAAACTAGTTTAGCATTGCAGATTAGGTCACCTGATGTAATTTACATTTTACATTTACTCATTTAGCTGACACTTTTATCCAATGCGATTTACAAGTTCTGTAAAACAAGTCAGCAGGAAGGGTACTACGGAAGCCCTAAGAGGCCATACATTCATACATTTAATTGACTCCGTTTTCCCGTGATAACGAGTTAATTTAATTAGTTTTCTCGTGATAACGGCATAATTTTTCTCATTATCTCGACATAACAAAGATCGTTTTTGTTAGGGTTTGGCACCGACCCCAAACGCAACGACACAAGAGAGTAGGATTCAGAGTTGCCAAAAACAGGGGCTTGTTTATTGAGACTAATTAAACAGCATAGAATAGGAAGAGTCTAAACAAGACTGGAATAAGCAAGGATGAATTGTTCTGCTGCTCTGCAGCTTCTCCCGAGGGTAGTAGTAGGGGGTAGCAGATGCTGACGTCAGAGCCGCTCTGCAGACTTCTCTCGGCAGAATCTCCGAGGTGATGCGGGACCGAGAGAGAGAGAGAGGGAGCGAGTCAACACAGGGTGCAGGTAGAACGAGCAGGAGAACAGGAGAGGTGACTTGTACCCGAAAACAAAAGTTATCCAAGTGAACTAATCTTCGTGTAAACACACACAGTGAGCAATGTTCCAAAACACAATCCCAAGTGAAAAATATCTTCGGTGCAAAAATAGACACTGAGAGCGAAGTCCAAATACAATCCAAAGTGATAATATCTTCGGTGTGAAAATAGACACTGAGAGCGAAGTCCAAATACAATCCAAAGTGATAATATCTTCGGTGTGAAAAACACACAGTGGGAGATGTTAGGTCAAAATATTATCCCAGTGAAACAATCAAAAAGGCAACCGCTGGGTGAGTGAATGTCTGATAAAAAGGTGGTAATCTTCAGTGTTATAAAAACACACGAAAACGGAATTTGATCAAAGACAGTCATTAAAACTCACCCAGGCGTTGTGCGTAAAGAGCGCTGGAACAGCAGCGGAGCGAGCGCGTCGCCACGGGAAAAAAGTGTCCAAGAGGAAGGCTTCTTGGATATCCTGGAGGTAAAGCACAGGGAACAACAGCAGCAGCAGGAACGGCGAATGCAAAACAGAAAATATCAAAACGATCCAACAAAACTTGAGTGGGGAAACGGGGTATAAATAATACGGGATTGATTGATTGACAAGCAGTGACAGCTGGGGGATGTGATTGAAAAGCGTGTGGACGGGAGAGAACCAATCAACGACGTCTCTGGGAAGAAGCGTGTGAATGGGGGAATGAAATGATTAACAGAAACAAATGGAAAACAGAGCGAGGTGGTTTAAAGGAACAGAGCGAGTAAGTGAGCAAGGACAGAAACCTCACAGTTTTCTCGTGATTACGGATTAATTTATCTCATTATCTTGAGATAACAAAGTCCGTTTTCTCGTGATAACGGATTAATTTATCTCGTTATCTCGAGATAACGAAGTCCGTTTTCTCGTGATAACGGATTAATAAATTTCAGGGGGGTACATGACATACAGCCAGTATACACAGTACTGTTACATTTGTGACATACAAGATATGCAAATATACAGTACTGTTAAACAGAGATCCTAACAGAAAATATATACATACGAGGGGGAGGAAACTTGGTGGGGGTGGGCGTGAGAGGGGTTTGGACATACAGGGGCCAGTTTCGAGCCTCCCGTAGGTGCTATTTGAGAGCTCACTTTGATTGCGCCGCCGGTAAAGCTGAAGCCTTTGCTAACCGTCTTCTTAGATGACGCACACTAATGTGTATATCAGGGGTCAGCAACCTTTTTGACATGGAGTGCCTGTTTGAAATATAGTTGTAACTAATGTGCCTCAACAATATTCCATGCATCGTAATTTTTTTCTTCTCATAATCGGGTATTTTTAATGATCATTTTTACATTATTACATTGTTATTGTTATTATTAACAATATTATTATGATGGTTGTATCAACCCTAAATCTGAGTTGGGGGGGGGGGGGGAATGCAATGCAGACAAACAGCTGCATACAGTGCGACCATTTCACTCACATTTGCCCATTCATTTTTGGACACATCACACACCATTGGTGTGTGTGTACTGTACGTGTGCTGTCATAGCTCCACCTACAGGCCTAATGGAGAACACCAGGATGTGAATGGAGGGTGAATGTGAGGTATATCGTGTAAATAAGTTTTTATTGATCGCAAGACTACACTGTGAAAAAATATATAATAAATATATAATAATAAGTTACCAGAACTTAAAAATATTGAGTTCAGTTACTGTGCATTAAGGTTTTCAGTTTTCAATCCATAATAAGTTAACAGAAAAATAAGTACACAACCACATTATTTCAACCTAATAAAACTATGTTTATTGTCATTGTTTTAAGAACACAAGTTGACTTGGTAATACTCACATTTTGAGTAAAAAAAAATGCCTTTTAACATGGGCAATGTTCAATGAAATAGAAAAATAAATAATACAATTTGTTGATTAATCCCACTGGTCACAATGGTGACCATAATAATGTTTTTGTTATAAGGCTCTGCAAATGTTACTGAATGATGTAGCAATGTATTTCCAGCTAAATTGAAATAATAAACAAATAAAGGGTCTCAATTAAATATGTGGTAGTAAAAAGAACCTGTGGGAGGATTTCAACAAGATAAATGCGACAACAGTGCAAAATATTTCACTATAATATTTCAAAGCAAAAAAAAAAAAAAAAAAAAATTATAATTTTCATTTTTTTTTTTTTTTTTTATGCTGCCCCCTGTGCCTATGCAAATGCCCCCGCGTGCCTATGCAGGCACGCGTGCCTAGGGTTGCCTACCCCTGGTGTATATTATCTGTAACAGCAAGGCATAAAGCTATTTCAGCCTTTGTCAGGCCTTGATTGAAGCGATATGTGACGCGGTGATCAAAATCCTCCTGCTCCTTAGCCCCTTTCGTGACTGATGCACCGCATCACAGTCACGAAAGGGGCTACCAGCTCCTCTGACATTGCGACACTGAATGATGTTTCCTGCAGTGATTTAATATATACTAGACTATCGTTTCGTTTCCTCGAGATCTCGAGAAAATTATCCCGTTGTCACGAGAAAACAAATAAAATGTACTCGTTATCACGGGAAAACGGAGTAAATAAAATGTATGAATGTATGGCCTCTTAGCACTTCCGTAGGGTACAACTCTTTCAGCTAAGTAACATTATTCGTCAAACAGTGTCAAACTTGAGTGCTACAGACTTGAGTGCATAGTAATATAGACATATTAGCATAGTAGCTAGTAATATAAGCAAGGTAGATTACTTAGTACAGGGTTCGTACGGGTGCTGAAATCCTTGAAAATGCTTGTATTTCAATGTGCTGTTTTCAAGGTTTTAAATGTGCTTGAATTGTGTATAAAGTGCTGGAAAGTTATTGAAATTGTAATTGCACTTTATACTTTCATAATAAATTGCTATCTGACTGAATAGTTTGGTTTTTAGATAAAGAAATAAAATAAGTCGGAGCGACTCGAGCGAGCCTAATTGCGTTCTCCTTTCACGCAAAATGAAATGTGGCTGGGCTCGACCCGTAGTTTTTTTTTTTTTTTACCTGTGCAATCTGAGAACAGCGCGCGCACGCGCGTGTGTGTGTGGCCAACATGCCGGGAGGCTGTCGTTTTAATGAGCTCTGGCTTGGAGATATAAAATATAATTCATGGTTAAAAAGAGGAGAACATCCCAGAGTAGCCGTGTGCAAAATATGCAGAAAGGACTTGCAGATTTTTACCATGGAGGAGTCTGCACTTTCGAGCCACATGAAAGGTGAGCCAATGAGCCATGGATGTTATTAACGTCTCTCGGCCTGGCTCGCCAGGTACTACTAAGTTCTAGACTACAAGTGCTCCACACCTGTCTCCGTAAATGTTCGTTATAAAAATACCACTTCAATAATCGAAATAGTCAAGTAACACTATTGGAATTACAAACTCGTGTTTACCGGACTCTGTTTTTCACCGCAGTGTTTTGAAATAGGCAGCATGTAGCCTAGTCTAACGTTAGCTAATTCCCTTCCATGTATTTCAAAACATGAAAACTTGTTGTGTATTGAAATGGTATTTAATTTTTATAACAGAACATTTACGGAGACTGGTGTGGAACTGGTGTGGAGCAGTTGTAGTCTGGAACACAGTAACGTACTGTATATGTGTATGTCATTGTTATGTACTAGAGGCCTGGTCACTCCTGTGTCACCAGGGCATGCAGGTGAGGGCTGCCAATTAGCCAATTAGTGCTGATTGGTTACCTGCTGGGAGCTGTAAAGGCAGACCTAGGAACACACATGCAGGGTCTGTGCTTGGAGAAAGAGCTGTTAGGTTCTTCAGTCCTTGGCCGTTGGGTTTGCACTAGTACCTTAGTTACATTTACCTTAATAGTTCCTTGAGTTAGTAGCACTTTGAGTTAGAGCACTGGGTTTTGGTGTTGGTTTGCACATAGGTTGCGTGCCCCTGAGCCAGGGTCGTAACAGTTGGGCGCTCGTCCGGGATCTTTTACCCCTAGAACTTTGTTTGGTGTTTTTTTTTTTGTGTTACACGGGGTGTCATGGTATTATGGTTTGGGTGGTGTTCGTTACATATGGTGTAACGTGGGGGTTCGAGCCATTTCGTCAAACAGGTGAGTATGCCGTATTTGTTTGTAATTTGATGTGACTACTTATGCTGTTAAAATATATAGTTTAGTGGACACCACATGTAGATAGGGACATTATTTTCTGGTTGTTGGTTAGCGTCCTGTGCACCACGTACTCCTGGGGCGGTCAATGAAATGATTGGTATATGATCTTTGACTGGTAGCAGGTGTGGTTGAAGAAAGTTAGGTCTACAGGGCATTAGTTTAAGGGTAGGTAGATTAGGGCGGCCAGAAAACACAGGTAGTGTGGTAGGGCTTGATTTAGTGTTTCTTAGTGTAGACATGTGGTGGGCCGGTTTTTTCTGCAGTTTAGACGTAGAAGCATATGTAGTCATATCAGGTTAGAAGGCGCACCTGTTTGGAATTGTTTGTTGGATTTATTTTGTTTGTTTGAGTGTTTGGTGAGCATACCTGGTAGCACCTAACACCCTGCGTGTATGACACGTCTATTTAGGGTGGGTGTGTTTTTTTTATTTATTTATTTCTTTTATTTTTTTGTGCAACCTAGAAAGGTGCGCTCCGTAGAGCTCACATTTCCACCGCGTTCCCTTCTGGTTGTTATTATTGGCATTTAGCATTATTCATGGTTCTTTAGTGGTTCTTCGTGGTTCTTCAGTGGTTCGTTGGGGGGGTCTTCGTGGTTCGTTAGTGGTTCTTCGTGTCTGTGAGGTAGGGTGTGTAGCTTGGGGTGGCTGGTTCAGTGACAATGGCTTCCATCAGGGACTTTGTTGATCGCCCGTCTCATGACTTGTTAGACAAGTTTTCCAAAGAACAACTGCTAGAACTTGCTGTACACTACAGGGTAGAGCTTTCGGCAGGGGAGAAACGTTTGAAGCCGTCTGCCTTGGGTGCTTTAAGGGTGTTACTCATTAGAGAGCAGGTGCTTGAGGAGAGGGTGGAGGAGCCTCCTTCGTCTGGCGCGTCTCCGCTATTACCTGGTGTAGAGGGTGAGTGGAGGATTAGGGAGTTGGAGTTTAAGGAAAGGCAGCTAGAGCGTGAGGAGAGGAGAGAGGAGCGTGAGCTTAAGGAGAGAGAGAGTAAAGAGGAGCGTGAGTTTAAGGAGAGAGAGAGGAAAGAGGAGCGTGAGCATGAGCGTGAGATTAAGGAGCGTGAGTTTAAGGAGAAACAAATGTTGCTGGAGCACGAGCGTGCACAGAAGGAGCTTGAATATAAGCATGCTGCCTTGCAGGCGGGTGCTCTGTATCCAGAGTCACGTTCCGGGTTTGATGTAGGCAGGAATATTAGGATGGTGCCTCCATTTTTTGAGAAAGACGTGGAAAGATATTTTCCCCTTTTTGAACGGGTGGCAACCACATTGAAGTGGCCTGATACCGCCTGGACACTGCTGCTGCAATGTGTTTTAGTTGGTAGGGCACAAGAAGCCTACACTGCTCTGTCCCTTGAACAAAGCGCTGATTATGAGCTGGTTAAAGCTTCCATTTTGAGGGCTTATGAGTTGGTCCCCGAGGCCTATTGTCAGCGTTTTAGAGGTTATCGCAGGTCGGAGGGGCAGTCTTATGTTGAATTTGGAAGGGAGAAGGAGAACCTGTTTAACAGGTGGTGCACTTCTCAGAAGGCAGAGTCAAGAGAGCAGCTTAGGCAGTTGATTCTCCTAGAGGAATTTAAAAGATGTGTTCCTGATACCGTTTCCACACATCTAAATTAGCGTAAGGTATCGAAGATAGGCGACGCCGCTGTCTTCGCTGATGAGTTAGTGTTGACACACAAGTCCGTGTTTTTGGAGGACTACCGTGTTGAGTCCGGGGATAGGCGTCCTGTTCAGGGGGGCCGTTTCCCAAAACCTGTGTCTGCTGGTCAGTTAACTTCACCTCCTAGGCGGGGTGGTTCTGCTGTTGCATTCCCAGAAGGGATTATCTGTTTCTACTGTAAAGAACCTGGTCATATCGTTGCTGGGTGCCCGGTGCTTGAGCAGAAAAATGTCAGAACCGTGGCTCTGGTAGAAGCCATATGCAGAACGCCTATGCCAACGTTAGATGGGGATGGGGGAAGTATCAAACGTGTGGACAAAGAGCTTGAGGGTTCCTCAAGGTTTATGATGAATGGATTTGTTTCCCTGACTAATGCACTAGAGTCCAAACAGGCTATAACAATTTGGAGAGATACCGGTGCTTTTCAGTCCCTCATTCTGGAGGGGGTTTTGCCGTTTTCAGAAAACTCTTCTTTGCATTCCGGTTTCGTTGTTCGGGGCTTTGGGGGTGGATTTGTGGATGCACCTTTGCATGAGGTCACGCTCAATTCTCCCTTAGTATCAGGCAATGTTGTTGTGGGGGTATGTTCTCACATTCCCATAAAGGGGGTGTCCTTCATTCTAGGGAATGATTTGGCTGGTGACAAAGTGCTGGCTACTCCGGTTGTAACTCCCATTCCTGTGGTTTCTGAGGTCTCTAATGAGCTGGCACAGAAACATCCAGGAGTGTTTCCTGTGTGTGCTGTGGCACGAGAAATGTCAAAGGACAAAAGTGATGTTGTTGATACTTCGACTTGGGACATTACCCTTAGTGACACATTCTTTGTTGAATTAAAATGTGTACCTGTTGAGAATTTTGGAAAGCACACAGTGGATGTACCTCTGCATAATGATTCTCTTGATTGTGGCTTTGTGTTATGCCCGGTGGTGAAACCAGAGTTGACATGCGTGCCGGAGAAGCATGTGACAGGAGATGATATGGCAGCGCAGTGTCTCAAGGTCTTCCCAGCCTGTACGGTGGCTGAGGCCACGAACGAATTGGAGGATGAGTGTGGGAAGGATGCTATGAGAGGTGCTGTTGTTTCATGTGACACCGTTCTAGTTGGAGAGGCTACTAAGCCTGACTTAGGCTGCCAGCCTTCCCACAGTAGCTCTATTGTCCCTAATGTTTCACTTGTGGGCAGGGATGGTCCCAATATGTCAGTTGATGATGCTGACATTGATCCACATGTCCACACTGATTCTCTGCCATGCAATAGGTGTGATGGTCAACCTAGTTACCTGTGTCCTGTGGAGCAGGAGCCGCCTTCGCGACCTGGTCTGTGGAGTGGCAGCCATTTTGTTTTTGATCAGGACAATGTTATTTTGGGTGACGCCATTTTAGATGGTGTTCCAGACGTTGTTGTGTCTGTCGTACTGCCATGTTCCCGGTACACTGGGGCTGTACCTGAGGCGGTACATCCTACTCTGGATGCTCACGGTTTGCAGTATCCTGAACTGCCAGTGCCAGGTGGGATGGATATGGGTGCGGTGGTGGTATCAGTGATCTATGGTTTTGTTGTGCTGTGTTCTGTTCTGTTAAACGCAGTTTTCAGGTTGATTTTGGTTTGCAGTATAATTTTGACAGATCGGTATCGGTGGTCGTGTTCGACAGGGGCCGACCCGGTTCTTGCCTTGAACCATTTTGATGTTTACGTTGGATCCTCCAGTTTACCCCTTGTTGTGTATACAGACCATAACCCTTTGGTTTTTCTTCGCAGCATGGTGAACTCAAACCATCGTTTGATGCGATGGAGTTTGTTCCTCCAGGCGTATAACTTGGATATTCGCCACATCGTGGGAGGGACAACGTGCTAGCAGACGCCCTCTCACGATCATAGTACCGGTGTTTGTGGTACCCGTTATCGCTGTTGTGGTAGAGGCCCTGACAACTAAGGGGTCACAGTTGTTTTTTGTTTTGTTTATGGGTTGTTATGTAGTGGTTGCCTCTTGGGCAACCAGTTTGGTGGGGGAGGTGTTATGTACTAGAGGCCTGGTCACTCCTGTGTCACCAGGGCATGCAGGTGAGGGCTGCCAATTAGCCAATTAGTGCTGATTGGTTACCTGCTGGGAGCTGTAAAGGCAGACCTAGGAACACACATGCAGGGTCTGTGCTTGGAGAAAGAGCTGTTAGGTTCTTCAGTCCTTGGCCGTTGGGTTTGCACTAGTACCTTAGTTACATTTACCTTAATAGTTCCTTGAGTTAGTAGCACTTTGAGTTAGAGCACTGGGTTTTGGTGTTGGTTTGCACATAGGTTGCGTGCCCCTGAGCCAGGGTCGTAACAGTCATGTATGTCATAAATGTTATGATGAATTGAAAATGGGGGACCCTGATGTAAACGAGACGAAAGTATTTATCTGGTCTGCATCCCCTTAACAATTGTGTGTATTGAGCTGTACTGTATTGTACCTATTCTGCAATCTGTTAATAACGTTTTCAATCAATCAATCAAACGTGACGAGCCAGGCCAAATTTACCATGTTAATTTATGGAATATGCAATCTAACAGCTAACGTGAACTTTACAGTAAATTACATGGATAATAATGTTAAGGTAGTTAGTTCATTCCTGTAGGTATACTATAGGTAGGCCATCATTAGGCTCTCAAATTCATAGGCAGTAGCCTATAAATGAAAATGAAATATACATTTTGTATACATACATACATAAGGCTCAGGGAGCTGATTGACTGCCTACCTAAAAGTCTGTTCTCTTATTTAGCACATTTTCAGTAAATATTTGATTGAAATTGAAGTTTTATCTGGTGATTATTTGAGTGATTGTTTACCTACAGGAATGAACTAACTACCTTAACATTATTATCCATGTAATTTACTGTAAAGTTCACGTTAGCTGTTAGATTAGGCCGAGAAACACCTGGAGACGTTCCACACTCCAAGACCTAAAGAGTGAGCTGGAAAGAAGCAAAGGCCCTGGCCCAGAAGAGAGTGAGATGGAGAGCTCTGGTGGACGCCCTATGCCCCCCAACGGGGTAAAGAGGATTAAGTCAAGTAAGTCAAGTTAGATTGCATATTTCATAAATTAAAATGCTAAAATTGGCCTGGCTCATCACGTTTGATTGATTGATTGAAAACTTTATTAACAGATTGCAGAAATGTCGAAAAAGGCAGGCCGAGATCTGTTTAGAGACTTGGGTATCTGAGGGAGGAAAGGAGAGGAAGAGGTCATGGTATTATGGTTTGGGTGGTGTTCGTTACATATGGTGTAACGTGGGGGTTCGAGCCATTTCGTCAAACAGGTGAGTATGCCGTATTTGTTTGTAATTTGATGTGACTACTTATGCTGTTAAAATATATAGTTTAGTGGACACCACATGTAGATAGGGACATTATTTTCTGGTTGTTGGTTAGCGTCCTGTGCACCACGTACTCCTGGGGCGGTCAATGAAATGATTGGTATATGATCTTTGACTGGTAGCAGGTGTGGTTGAAGAAAGTTAGGTCTACAGGGCATTAGTTTAAGGGTAGGTAGATTAGGGCGGCCAGAAAACACAGGTAGTGTGGTAGGGCTTGATTTAGTGTTTCTTAGTGTAGACATGTGGTGGGCCGGTTTTTTCTGCAGTTTAGACGTAGAAGCATATGTAGTCATATCAGGTTAGAAGGCGCACCTGTTTGGAATTGTTTGTTGGATTTATTTTGTTTGTTTGAGTGTTTGGTGAGCATACCTGGTAGCACCTAACACCCTGCGTGTATGACACGTCTATTTAGGGTGGGTGTGTTTTTTTTATTTATTTATTTCTTTTATTTTTTTGTGCAACCTAGAAAGGTGCGCTCCGTAGAGCTCACATTTCCACCGCGTTCCCTTCTGGTTGTTATTATTGGCATTTAGCATTATTCATGGTTCTTTAGTGGTTCTTCGTGGTTCTTCAGTGGTTCGTTGGGGGGGTCTTCGTGGTTCGTTAGTGGTTCTTCGTGTCTGTGAGGTAGGGTGTGTAGCTTGGGGTGGCTGGTTCAGTGACAATGGCTTCCATCAGGGACTTTGTTGATCGCCCGTCTCATGACTTGTTAGACAAGTTTTCCAAAGAACAACTGCTAGAACTTGCTGTACACTACAGGGTAGAGCTTTCGGCAGGGGAGAAACGTTTGAAGCCGTCTGCCTTGGGTGCTTTAAGGGTGTTACTCATTAGAGAGCAGGTGCTTGAGGAGAGGGTGGAGGAGCCTCCTTCGTCTGGCGCGTCTCCGCTATTACCTGGTGTAGAGGGTGAGTGGAGGATTAGGGAGTTGGAGTTTAAGGAAAGGCAGCTAGAGCGTGAGGAGAGGAGAGAGGAGCGTGAGCTTAAGGAGAGAGAGAGTAAAGAGGAGCGTGAGTTTAAGGAGAGAGAGAGGAAAGAGGAGCGTGAGCATGAGCGTGAGATTAAGGAGCGTGAGTTTAAGGAGAAACAAATGTTGCTGGAGCACGAGCGTGCACAGAAGGAGCTTGAATATAAGCATGCTGCCTTGCAGGCGGGTGCTCTGTATCCAGAGTCACGTTCCGGGTTTGATGTAGGCAGGAATATTAGGATGGTGCCTCCATTTTTTGAGAAAGACGTGGAAAGATATTTTCCCCTTTTTGAACGGGTGGCAACCACATTGAAGTGGCCTGATACCGCCTGGACACTGCTGCTGCAATGTGTTTTAGTTGGTAGGGCACAAGAAGCCTACACTGCTCTGTCCCTTGAACAAAGCGCTGATTATGAGCTGGTTAAAGCTTCCATTTTGAGGGCTTATGAGTTGGTCCCCGAGGCCTATTGTCAGCGTTTTAGAGGTTATCGCAGGTCGGAGGGGCAGTCTTATGTTGAATTTGGAAGGGAGAAGGAGAACCTGTTTAACAGGTGGTGCACTTCTCAGAAGGCAGAGTCAAGAGAGCAGCTTAGGCAGTTGATTCTCCTAGAGGAATTTAAAAGATGTGTTCCTGATACCGTTTCCACACATCTAAATTAGCGTAAGGTATCGAAGATAGGCGACGCCGCTGTCTTCGCTGATGAGTTAGTGTTGACACACAAGTCCGTGTTTTTGGAGGACTACCGTGTTGAGTCCGGGGATAGGCGTCCTGTTCAGGGGGGCCGTTTCCCAAAACCTGTGTCTGCTGGTCAGTTAACTTCACCTCCTAGGCGGGGTGGTTCTGCTGTTGCATTCCCAGAAGGGATTATCTGTTTCTACTGTAAAGAACCTGGTCATATCGTTGCTGGGTGCCCGGTGCTTGAGCAGAAAAATGTCAGAACCGTGGCTCTGGTAGAAGCCATATGCAGAACGCCTATGCCAACGTTAGATGGGGATGGGGGAAGTATCAAACGTGTGGACAAAGAGCTTGAGGGTTCCTCAAGGTTTATGATGAATGGATTTGTTTCCCTGACTAATGCACTAGAGTCCAAACAGGCTATAACAATTTGGAGAGATACCGGTGCTTTTCAGTCCCTCATTCTGGAGGGGGTTTTGCCGTTTTCAGAAAACTCTTCTTTGCATTCCGGTTTCGTTGTTCGGGGCTTTGGGGGTGGATTTGTGGATGCACCTTTGCATGAGGTCACGCTCAATTCTCCCTTAGTATCAGGCAATGTTGTTGTGGGGGTATGTTCTCACATTCCCATAAAGGGGGTGTCCTTCATTCTAGGGAATGATTTGGCTGGTGACAAAGTGCTGGCTACTCCGGTTGTAACTCCCATTCCTGTGGTTTCTGAGGTCTCTAATGAGCTGGCACAGAAACATCCAGGAGTGTTTCCTGTGTGTGCTGTGGCACGAGAAATGTCAAAGGACAAAAGTGATGTTGTTGATACTTCGACTTGGGACATTACCCTTAGTGACACATTCTTTGTTGAATTAAAATGTGTACCTGTTGAGAATTTTGGAAAGCACACAGTGGATGTACCTCTGCATAATGATTCTCTTGATTGTGGCTTTGTGTTATGCCCGGTGGTGAAACCAGAGTTGACATGCGTGCCGGAGAAGCATGTGACAGGAGATGATATGGCAGCGCAGTGTCTCAAGGTCTTCCCAGCCTGTACGGTGGCTGAGGCCACGAACGAATTGGAGGATGAGTGTGGGAAGGATGCTATGAGAGGTGCTGTTGTTTCATGTGACACCGTTCTAGTTGGAGAGGCTACTAAGCCTGACTTAGGCTGCCAGCCTTCCCACAGTAGCTCTATTGTCCCTAATGTTTCACTTGTGGGCAGGGATGGTCCCAATATGTCAGTTGATGATGCTGACATTGATCCACATGTCCACACTGATTCTCTGCCATGCAATAGGTGTGATGGTCAACCTAGTTACCTGTGTCCTGTGGAGCAGGAGCCGCCTTCGCGACCTGGTCTGTGGAGTGGCAGCCATTTTGTTTTTGATCAGGACAATGTTATTTTGGGTGACGCCATTTTAGATGGTGTTCCAGACGTTGTTGTGTCTGTCGTACTGCCATGTTCCCGGTACACTGGGGCTGTACCTGAGGCGGTACATCCTACTCTGGATGCTCACGGTTTGCAGTATCCTGAACTGCCAGTGCCAGGTGGGATGGATATGGGTGCGGTGGTGGTATCAGTGATCTATGGTTTTGTTGTGCTGTGTTCTGTTCTGTTAAACGCAGTTTTCAGGTTGATTTTGGTTTGCAGTATAATTTTGACAGATCGGTATCGGTGGTCGTGTTCGACAGGGGCCGACCCGGTTCTTGCCTTGAACCATTTTGATGTTTACGTTGGATCCTCCAGTTTACCCCTTGTTGTGTATACAGACCATAACCCTTTGGTTTTTCTTCGCAGCATGGTGAACTCAAACCATCGTTTGATGCGATGGAGTTTGTTCCTCCAGGCGTATAACTTGGATATTCGCCACATCGTGGGAGGGACAACGTGCTAGCAGACGCCCTCTCACGATCATAGTACCGGTGTTTGTGGTACCCGTTATCGCTGTTGTGGTAGAGGCCCTGACAACTAAGGGGTCACAGTTGTTTTTTGTTTTGTTTATGGGTTGTTATGTAGTGGTTGCCTCTTGGGCAACCAGTTTGGTGGGGGAGGTGTTATGTACTAGAGGCCTGGTCACTCCTGTGTCACCAGGGCATGCAGGTGAGGGCTGCCAATTAGCCAATTAGTGCTGATTGGTTACCTGCTGGGAGCTGTAAAGGCAGACCTAGGAACACACATGCAGGGTCTGTGCTTGGAGAAAGAGCTGTTAGGTTCTTCAGTCCTTGGCCGTTGGGTTTGCACTAGTACCTTAGTTACATTTACCTTAATAGTTCCTTGAGTTAGTAGCACTTTGAGTTAGAGCACTGGGTTTTGGTGTTGGTTTGCACATAGGTTGCGTGCCCCTGAGCCAGGGTCGTAACAGTCATGTATGTCATAAATGTTATGATGAATTGAAAATGGGGGACCCTGATGTAAACGAGACGAAAGTATTTATCTGGTCTGCATCCCCTTAACAATTGTGTGTATTGAGCTGTACTGTATTGTACCTATTCTGCAATCTGTTAATAACGTTTTCAATCAATCAATCAAACGTGACGAGCCAGGCCAAATTTACCATGTTAATTTATGGAATATGCAATCTAACAGCTAACGTGAACTTTACAGTAAATTACATGGATAATAATGTTAAGGTAGTTAGTTCATTCCTGTAGGTATACTATAGGTAGGCCATCATTAGGCTCTCAAATTCATAGGCAGTAGCCTATAAATGAAAATGAAATATACATTTTGTATACATACATACATAAGGCTCAGGGAGCTGATTGACTGCCTACCTAAAAGTCTGTTCTCTTATTTAGCACATTTTCAGTAAATATTTGATTGAAATTGAAGTTTTATCTGGTGATTATTTGAGTGATTGTTTACCTACAGGAATGAACTAACTACCTTAACATTATTATCCATGTAATTTACTGTAAAGTTCACGTTAGCTGTTAGATTAGGCCGAGAAACACCTGGAGACGTTCCACACTCCAAGACCTAAAGAGTGAGCTGGAAAGAAGCAAAGGCCCTGGCCCAGAAGAGAGTGAGATGGAGAGCTCTGGTGGACGCCCTATGCCCCCCAACGGGGTAAAGAGGATTAAGTCAAGTAAGTCAAGTTAGATTGCATATTTCATAAATTAAAATGCTAAAATTGGCCTGGCTCATCACGTTTGATTGATTGATTGAAAACTTTATTAACAGATTGCAGAATGGGTACAATACAGTACGGCTCAATACACACAATTGTTAAGGGGATGCAGACCAGAGAAATACTTTTGTCTTGTTTACATCAGGGTCCCCCATTTTCAATTCATAATGACATTTATGACATACACGACATACACATATACAGTATGTTACTGCATAACACATGGGCTCAGCCAGTTTATATATGATTTATTTACATTTCAGATATTGATTGAAGAAGTGTGCTTTTAGTTGATGGCGGAAAATTGGGCAGGTTTCAACTGTCCTGACTGGTGGGAAGTTCATTCCACCATTGCCGAGTGAGGACAAACAATATAGCCTATAGCTTGCTTCGCTTTGATGACCCCCCAGGAGGCCGAATAGGAGTGGGTCTGAGGCGGCCAGAAGAGGAAGAACGTAGGGGTCTTGATGGTGTGTAGTTAGAGACCATTGACCGGAGGTAGGAGGGAGCCGTTCCCCTCGCTGCATGGTATGCCAGGTCAAAGACCTTGAAGCACATTAGTGCAGTGATGGGAAACCAGTGCAGCTCTCTAAGAAGTGGAGTAACGTGGGCTCACTTTGGTAGATCAGGCGGACCACTGTATTCTGTATGAGTTGAAGTGTCTTGGTGGCAGAAGCTGGTAAACCAGCTAGTATTGCATTTCAATAGGTGAGACATGCCTGTTGATTGCAGGAGGAGTTGCTTCTTTTGTCAGGAAGGGGTGGATCCTTCTTGAGCATTACAAATATTGGACATGAAGCCTGCATCGTGACTGCTTCATTCCTTTCTATCTCCCCTTATAGGGGTGTGACACCTACATCCATTACTTCACTCGACAAATATCCATTTACCGTCTGATTTAACTCCCAACATGTATCCGCAAAATAAAATGGTTATGGTGTGTTGAGTGAAAAGAAGCCAGGTTCTAATTGTTGATGCGATGTGAGCACAGAAGTTCAGCCGGATGGTCGGGGACAGCTACTTTTCTCTACTGTGATTGAAAAGTCAGTCAGCAGGGAGGATTTGGCTGGCAGGAGAAGTAGCTCCATTTTGCTGAGGTTCAGTTTGAGGTGATTGGTCATCATCCAGGCAGAAATGTCGAAAAAGGCAGGCCGAGATCTGTTTAGAGACTTGGGTATCTGAGGGAGGAAAGGAGAGGAAGAGTTGAGTGTCATTGGCATAGCAGTGATATGAGAAAGCATGATACGTGATAAAGTTACCCAGAGATTTGGTGTTGAGATTTGGTGTAGAGAGAGAAGCGGAGGGGTCCGAGCCCTGGGGGACACCAGCGTGCATTCTCTGCAACATCCCGTCATTTAGAGTTAGCAATTTGGCTTTTAAAAATAAAATAAAATCATCAATTCTTTTGGCAAAAAGCAATTTTTCCATTAACCCCACATGCAGTATCAAGGACACAATTTATTGAAAATGATTGTTAATTTCTGCCATAGGCAGAAAAAAAAAATCACCAGGGCTTGTCATAATGACGTGACCGCGTGAGCAGGGGTGTAGTTGAGGGTATATGCTTCCTATGCATCCTTATGCCCAGTCTGCCAGCGCTGTAACCCTATGGAGATGTTTACCTTCTTTGCAGGGCTATAACTTTTTAAATATTATAGCTATATCGACATTACTATGGCCCATTCAACATCGGGTATCTATCGTTCCGGATGTGGGAACGTTATATTATTTCATTTCGAGAATATAAGTATGTTTTTAAGGTTTTTTGCAGTAATTCCTAAAACGCGAGTTATAGGCCCTGACGCATATGATAGATTATCGATTGGCGTTTCTTTCCTATACTTGCTATAATAAAAAATTCAAATGTGTATGATCGGTATACATTATGCTTCATCATGCATGAAGGAAAGGGGGGGGGGGGGGGGGGTCGTTTATAATTCCTTGATCGTCAGTAACGGCTTTATTTAGTATGGGTTGATATGTTGATCAGATGTATTGCCGTGAAATGAATAAATAATCGGGCTGAAAATAACGTTATATTCCTCTTACCGTTCGCCGATGAGACTGGAGGAAAAATATTCCAATTATTTGACGTCGATCTGCTAGATCCATTTCCCGTTTGTATGACGCAATAAACACCGAAATCATATTGATTATTGCGTTTCGAAAGCGATCCCATGCACTCGTAACAAGATATTACTGCCGGAGGGATTTCCTTGATGCACCAAGCGCCACTTCCGGTTTGGCTTGGAGTGTAACTCGCCCGACATCCACCAGGCGGCGGTATTGAGGCGTTGCAATATCAGACAGGGCCCAGCTGCAGTCCCGGAGGGAGGCTGGATGAATTATGAATGCCATGGCGAAATTTTTTTATATTGATCCCAAAAACGCATGGCGGGCAATAACGAGTATACTCGTTTTTGGCGTCCAATGTGTTAATGACCCCCGATGCGAATACCCTCCATTTCTTCTGAGGTGTAGATATAACTTATATAACTTTAACATCCTCAACAACCCAGTGGTGAGTATGTTGTGTAAGTAGAGTAGACCAACACAGCTACAGTGATGTGACAGAAAGCAGTGCCTGCTGCGAAGCCTTGTCAGTTCATAGGTCAAGTTCTGCAGTAGCTACTCATTTGACAGACCTTAACTATTTTCTCTTTAATATAAGTTATGTTTAGTTTTTCTTGCTGGAGTGAATGATTTATGTTATTTATACAATAAATTATAATTATTCTGTTATTGATCATTTGAGTTTTCTGTCTTAAATTCAATCTACGTAGGCTACATGTAGCCTATCGTGACTCTATAAATGTGTATATATAGTTCAAGTTTCTTTATTAGTTGTCATACAGAAATACAGAATACTTTTGCATGAAATGCTTCTTTCTGTTTTGCTCCTGAGAGTGTGCTAGATAAAATAACAAGGTAGTATAAAATAGTATAATATAAGTATAAAATAGAAAGTCAATTACGTAAACAAGTGTAAACAAAACAAAAAAAGTTCAATATAAAGTCTATACTTCTGTACAGTCTATACAGTCAGCTTCTATACAGTAGTGTAGAATGGTGAGGTATAGCTTAGCTTGTGGTGCCACCTTGTGGTGGTGTGGTGCAATGAGGTGCATGAGATTGATGCCAATAAATATAAAGTGTGTTAGTGTTTAAAAGTGGGTAAAGTGGGTGCTACAGTGTGTTGTTTATTTAAAGTGAGTGTGTGCGTGTGGATGTGTGTGTTGTGGGTGTATTTGATGGTCTGTTATTGTTCATTGTTCATTGAGCATCCTGATGGCCTGGGGGTAGAAGCTCCTTCTGAGTCTCTCTGTGCTGGCCATGAGACTCCGGTATTGCTTGCCTGACCGCAGCAGTTCAAAGAGGCAGTTGTTTGGGTGGCTGGGGTCTTTGATTATTCTCTTAGCTTTACCCATGCAGCGCTTGTTGTAAATGTCTTGGAGAGTGGGAGGCCCCCCTCCAATTGTGCGTTCGGCTGAACGGGCCACTCTCTGTAGTCTGCTACGGTCTTGTGTAGTGCTATTCCCAAACCAGGAGGTGATATTGCCAGTCAGGATGCTCTCTATTGTGCATGAGTAGAAGTTCTTGAGGATCTTCTGGCTCACTTTGAACTTCCTTAGGCGCCTAAGGAAGTAGAGGCGTTGTCGTGCCTTCTTGATAACACTGTCAATATGTGTTGTCCATGTCAAGTCCTCGGATATGTGGACTCTGAGGTACTTAAAACTGTTCACTCTCTCAACCGGTGCCCCATTGATGCTGAGGGGGCTGTAGTCCCTGACCCCCGACCTCCTAAAGTCCACAATCATCTCTTTTGTTTTTCTGACGTTCAGGGAGAGGCTGTTCTCTTGACACCATCCCGCTAGAACCTTTACCTCTTCCAGGTAGGCCCTCATGTCGTTTGCAGAGATCAAGCCCACCACTACTGTGTCATCAGCAAATTTGATGATTGTGTTGTTGTTCCGCTGTGCCACACAGTAATGTGTGTACAGGGAGTAGAGGAGGGGACTCAGAACACAGCCCTGGGGGGCCCCTATGTTGAGAGTGATGGATGAGGAGGTGCAGTTGCCTGCTCTCACCATCTGGGGTCTGCCCGTCAGGAAGTCCATATATCAGCCCTGTACCTACTACTACTACTACTACTACTACTACTACTACTACTACTACTACTACTACTACTACTACTACTACTACTACTACTACTACTACTACTACTACTACTACTACTACTACTACTACTACTACTACTACTACTACTACTACTACTACTACTACTACTACTACTAATACTACTACTACTACATGTACTAATAATAATAATATACTGTAACTACAATCTTACTATGAGTTTGTGCTTTATTCAGTGATTCCAGGAAGAGAGTCATTAGGATCGAACACCCTCCCTCAGACTATCAAAGACTCTCCCTCACTCTCCACCTTTAAATCCCGACTCAAAACCTACCTGTTCTCCCAAGCATACATTTTGTATTTGTTGCTTATGTCTTGTGTATTCATACTGTTGCTTGTTCCCTGTGGTTCTATGTTTCTCTGTTCTTTGTTTTGCTTATTGTCAGTGTCTTTGGGTTCTTGAAAAGCGCTATATAAATACAATTAATTATTATTATTATTAGGATATTTAGCTGTGAGCAGTGAGAAGGATGGTTTTCATTTTCAAAATGGGTATGTGTGCATGCAACCCATAATGCTATAGGTTTAAACAGTAGCTATATGAAAGGGGCCATAATCATGTAAGACTTGTGCAATCTTAACAATGATTTCCACAGACCAATGCAGAAGTGTGTTTCTTACACACATGCAGTGAGGTAGAACTTAAAGGTGCAATATGCAACTTTTCTTGACTATCAATTTTGGTTATAGTCCTACAGTATATTCTTGAAGAGTAGGACTTCTAGATGGACAATGTGCTCTTTTAATTGTTCTCACCATAACTCAAAATACAAGCCTGTTTTGCTTTACTGTTTACAAATACAAAGGTAAACAAAGCTATTATGGCTTTAAAGTAAAGTGTGTGTGTGTGTGTGTGTGTGTGTGTGTGTGTGTGTGTGTATTCACCACTTCACACCACTACGCGCGTGATAGGTCTATTGTTGTGTGAGGGATGTGAGGTTTCCAGTGAGTTTAAAGTTAGGGTTAAGGTTAAGGGTTAAGGTTAAGGGTTATAGGTTCATGAACCTCGTTTAAGCTCCTTTGATGTGAGCCTCACAGCATTTTGGTGTGTGTGTGTGTGCGTGCATGCGTGCATGCATGTGTGTGTGTGTGAGTGTGTGTGTGACTACCTACGCTCAAATCCTACAGATTTCACACAGTCACAGTCATAGTATACACACACACACACACACACACACACACACACACACACATACTCACAGCAGTGCTACACGTCAATGCGCTTTAGGGCTGTGATCAAACAAACAACAAATCCTGATTCTGCTTGGAAACTATTTCATTAGTGTGTGTGTGTGTGTGTGTGTGTGTGTGTGTGTGATCAGTGTAATTACCACTAACAAATGACTAATCAGAAATAGAGGCTTACTGTGATCTCTCTCTCTCTCTCTCTCTCTCTCTCTCTCTCTCTCTCTCTCTCTCTCTCTCTCTCTCTCTCTCTCTCTCTCTCTCTCTCCCTCTTCCATCCTTTCTTCACACCCATGTCTTGTCTCTGTGTTCCACAGGTCAGCAGCCCTACACCATGTGCTTCCGGGTCAAGTTCTACCCCAACGAACCAATGAAAATCAAGGAGGAGCTCACCAGGTACAATGTAACGTTGTGATTGGTCAGAAAAGAGAACCAGACAAAGGTCTTTTACCATAGGAGTTTATCATGGTAGTGGGTTTATATGGTTCCACTTATTCAGTTGGTGATATTTGATGGACAGTTGAGCATAATTAAATTAGATCTGCGTTTTTATATTTGAGAACAATTTGAAAAAAAGTGATGGGTACAAGACTGTGTACCTAATGCAATTGAATCTTTACTCGTTTCCATGGTTTTATTTATTGTGGATCCCCATTAGTCTACACCAAAGTGAAACTACTCTTCCTGGGGTCCAAACATTAAAAATACAAACACACATAAAAAAAGTTAAAATAAAATATAAAACCACAAACATTGAAGTACTCACAAGAAAACAAACAAAACAGTGAATAAAAGCTCACTCAATATTCATAAGTTAGATATCACAATTCTCCAACCATAAAATACAAATTACATAGTCAGTCCATAAGAATAAAACAGTTCGGAGAGTCAGCATTGCCTTGGCTTGGGCTGATCGCTATACTAACTTGTTTGGCTGAGTTAGGGGGAGGGAAGCCATGGGTGGGTCCTGGGCGTTGTGGACAGCGACCCCTACAGTTCGGTCGGGGCGCCTGCACAGCGAGGGTAGGATCTGGAGAAAGGTAGTGTGACCTTCCACACGTTACACTCTCCCGGTGAGAATCTGCGCTGCCAGGCTGGCTGCCGGCTGGCTGCACAAACATGTGACAGTCTCCGGCCTCCCGGACCAACAGTAGGGGGGGGGTGCGCAACAAACCAGGAAGGGGGTTGAGAATTGGCATAACGACTAACAGTGGGATGGGAGACAAATCGGAAAAAAGGAGGGGGAAAAAGATAAAAAAAATAAAAACTGTTCAAAATCATTTATATGATTTTAACTCATAATATATCATAACTTTTCTCAAGTCACCGATCACCTTTATATTTCCATACTAATTTCCATAATAAGTCAATGACCAAAATGTAACTCATTATTCATGAGCGCAATTTTAAACTTTTCCTTACCATAGTTATATTTCTGGGTATTTTATTCCAATAAGCAACTGCTCTATACATTTTTCAGAGCATTTGTTTTTGGTAGAGGTAAAGTAAAGCATGAATCTAATGCTTGCCTTGTGCTATATCCATGTCTCATATTAGTTGGGTACAGTTCTCAAGGACCTTAACAGCCTGCAACTCATTTCTCCTTTGTGCCAGTTCTAGAAGAGTCCTCTTCACCTTCAGAAACCATGCTGCAGCTGTCTTGAGCTTCTTCCATTCAGAGAAGTAAGTGACAAGATGTTCTGTAGCACTAGGTGAGTCTGTGATGATCACATTCACAGCAACAGGCTTCTTGACTTCTGGATCGTCGCTGGCCACAATGCAGTCTGCTGTATAAGAAGGCCATTTCTCCATGGGCTGAGAGAGGAATTTTGGGCCCTCAATCCATCGGCCATCCGTCAGCAGTTCTTCAACTTTCATACCCCTGGATACCATCAGCGGGGGTTGTCTCTGGTGTTGATGTACTTCCATTGAGACACGTTAGTCATTTCTCTAATGGTTGACACCCTGTTTGCCAGGAAGGTATGAAATCGCTTGTCCTTGTTTTGTATGTACTTGATCACTGACGTGCTGTCTGTCCAGAATGTTGATGGATCCAGTGGCAGTTGAAGCTCAGTCTGCTAGAACCGCAGCTGTCAGTTCAAGACGCGGAATGGTTACATGTTTCAGGGGCGTGACTCTTGCTTTCCCCAACATGAAGGAAACATGGATACTGTTCCTGCTGTTCTGCAGCCTAAGATAGTCCCGAATCCATGTTCGCTAGCGTCAGAAAAGTGATGCAATTCTGCCCGAGTGGGGCGTCCAAAGTCTTTGGGTTTAACACATCGGTTGACTTTGAATGATGTCATCTTTTCCAGTTCCTCCAACCATCTTATCCATTGGTGTTCAATATCTTTTGGAATGTTCTCATCCCAGCTGCACCCTCTTCTACATGGACTTGTCAGGCAGTGTAACTGGGCTAATGAAATCCAGGGGATCGTACACTGAACTTACGATGGACAGTAGACCTCGCCGGGTATGCGGTTGCTCCTTCCTGACCATTTTGAATTTAAACGTGTCAGTTTCCACACACCACAGTAGCCCTAGGGCTCTCTCTATCGGAAGCTCATCTCTGTCCAGATTCAACTCTTTCGAGTCTCTTGCCCGGTGCTCTTCTGCAATTGACTGCAGTACTGACCGGCTGTTGCTGGTCCACTTGATCAAGGTGAATCCGCCTCTCTGACAAATCTCTGAAAGAGCTTGAATCATGACAACTGCTTCTTCCTCTTTAAGCAATCATCCACTTAGAAGTTTTATTTGACTGTTTCGACAACATCAGCAGCAAAGTGATTGTGATTGTCTTCAGCAGTCTTCTTCAGTGTGTAGCTCACACAACTTGGGGAGGAAACTGCCCCAAACAGGTGTACTGTCATTCGATGTTCCACAACCTCCAGATTTGTGTTGCCCTTAGGCCACCAGAGGAAGCGAAGAAAATCCCGGTGTTCTTCAGGAACTTTGACCTGGTAAAACATTGATTTTATGTCTCCCATGAACGCTACTGGCTCCTGTCTGAATCTTACCAGAACACCAAGTAGCGAACTGGTGAAATTAGGGCCTTGTAACAGTTCGCTGTTCAATGAAGTTCCCTGGTATTCAGCGCCGCAGTCGAACACAACCCTTAAGTTGCCCTTTCTTGGGTGATGTACACCATGGTGGGGGACATACCAAACTTGTCCAACTCCACGATCTAGCTGATGTTGAGGCACTTCCTCAGCATATCCATTCTTGATCACGTCAGTGAAGAAGCTGGTGTACTCCTTGTGAAAGATTTCATCTTTCTTGAACCTCCTCTGTAATCCAAGTAGCCGTTGCTTGACCACACAGAGGTTGTTGGGCAGAGTAATCTGGTCACTCCTGAAGGGCATCTTCATACTATAGTGTCCATCCATGAGCTGTGCCGATTCCTCCATGATCTTCAGAAATCTTCTCTTGACATTCCCTTTTCTTCTGAATTCCTTTAATTGAAATCATGGTTGTATTGGTTGCTTAGCATCTCCTCCAATCTGCTCACAGAAATCCTATTCACATTGGCCACTGCAATCCCATTTTCAGGACCATCGCTTGCTTGAAGGGGCCCATTGACCGCCCAGCCCAGAACAGTTCTTACAGCATATGGACCATTTCCACGGCTGTTGACCACTTCCCAAGGTTCCAATAACCTGGGTGCATTGGTGCCAATCAATAAGTCAACATTCGCCTTTATGCTGTGAATTTGGACATCAGACAGTTAAGGCCACTTCACTAAATCTTCCTGGGAGACAATATTTTCACTGGTCACAGGCATTTTTCTTTGTGAAAGCACTTCTGGGAGGCTATAGAAGGTGTCTCCATTGAGACCAGAGATCTCCATACCCTTCAGGGAGGTACCTGCGACCACCTTCTCCTGTCCCATGGTGCGCAGAAGGAAGTTGGTCTGTCGTCCAGTCACATTCAATGCATTAATTAAATGTTCAGAAAAAAATGTTGCAGAACTGCCAGGGTCGAGAAAGGCGTACGTTTGCAATATCTTGTCTCTCTTTGTGGACTTGACCTGGACTGGCAAAATGGACAGCTTACAACCACCTCCGCCAGCCCCAGTAAGACCACATGTCTGCGTGGCTGTTGTGACGCTAGCAGATGCCTTAGGCTGCCGATCTGTGCTGGGGTATGGCCTGTCGAGATGAAGTATGGTTTGATGGTTTTTTTCGCAAACCTTGCAGGTTAGGCGCTTGTCGCAATCACCACTCATGTGACCGGAACACAAACATCCAAAACAAATCCCCTTTTGCTTCACAAAGATTATTTTGTCCTTGTGGTTCTTGCCTTTCAGTCGTGGACACTCTGCCAAAGAGTGGTCCCCAAAGCAGCACATACAAGATCTGGACTCTATTTTGAAATCACGGACAGAACCTATGGACAGATCCCAAGTCTGGTTCTTTGGAGTCCAGACATGTTACCGTTGTAGCAAAGCTGTTGCCTTTAGCTCTGCCAAAATTGGACTGAGGCTGAGACTTGTTCCTGTTGCTCATTCCATCCTTTACAATTGGTTGATCCTGGATGTTGCCGAAAAGTGGGTCAGAAAGGATTGTAACCTGACGTTCCACGAATGTGGCAAGATCATTAAAAACAGCTCTGCGATTTTGTCGCTCCAGTAGATCATGAGCTGTTGTCCTCCATCTTTCCCTATACCTGTAGGGCAGCTTGGTCATAATCCTGCGCATGTTGGTTGGCATGTCGAGCTCCTGCATGTGTTGCATCTCTGCCATCAGCTTTGTTGGCCTTGTTTTCAATATTATGCTCAAAGGATCTTATAAAGCTCCCATAGTGAAGCGGGTCACCGTCAAATGGAGGGATATCTCTGGATGATAGAGACATTGTGAGCTGTTGTTGCACGAGAGCATTTGTGATTTCATTCGCTGCAGGACTGTACTCAAGTCTCCTTGAGGTGGTATTTGAGAAGGTTGATACAATTGTGTAGGTTGCGCAGCAGCTCCACCTTGTGGTGGCATTTGAAAGAGGGGTGGTTGTGCAGTAGCTCCACTTTGTGGTGGCATGTGAAAGAGGGGTGGTTGTGCAGCAGCTCCACTTTGTGGTGGCATGTGAAAGAGGGGTGGTTGTGCAGCAGCTCCACCTTGTGGTGGCCTGTGGAAGAGGTGCGGTGTAACCTTTGATTTGACAACCGGCTCTGGCATAGGAATGTTGAATGGCTGTGCTGTTGGATTTAGCACAGTATGGCTTGAATGAGGAGGTCCAGTGTGATTTCCCACATGCCTTTGCAGGGCTGTACGCTAAGCTTTTTCACTAGGGGCACACTTGCCCCTAAATGAGAAATTTAGGGGCAAAAAATATTTTTTAGGGGCACATTTTTAAATAACAATTTTACCATTATTTATATCGATTGTTTTTGATTAAAAAAAAAAAGAAAAGAAATTATTTTATATAATTTTTTTTTAATAAAATATATATATTATATAATCATACTTGTAGTTGTATTATCTGCGAGACATCGCCAGCACGCAACAAGTCTAAATGCTCGCTATATGCAACCAGCTCCACTGTCTGTGTGTACTCGAGTAGCCTCCAGCTACGGCCAGGATTCCCCGGAGCTGCAGCTGGACCCTATACTGTAGCCTCCAGCTACGGCCAGGATTCTCCGGCGCTGCAGCTGGACCCTATTGACTATATTCAGCGTGCCCTCAGCTCGAATACGCATCGACTCAGTGTTATAAGACATTGATATCAGGAGCTATCTGAACTATTTAGTTTAATGGGACGTTTCGTTTTGAACAGTAAGCTAACGCGAGCTATCATGCACTACTAGACTTACTGGAGCATTTGTTGATAGCTATCAGTAGCTAGCCGGCTGGCAGGCTCACCGAGGTCCCAGTGTCCCACTAGAGACTAGTGTTTACAACAGCCACGGGTGCGGGAGGGAGGAGGAGCAGCAGACGCCGCAGCTCTCTCCGTGTGTCTGAGTTCAGTTCAGTTCGGCTCACTATAGGAGGTCGAACGCGTCGAAAATATGAAGCAATACTAACTTTACTTTTCTTCATAGCTAAATCAGACAGTCAGCCAGTCTATCAGAGTGAGTGCTCAGTCGATTGTTCCCGCTGATCATACCTGCTGAGTGCTCACTGCTCAGCTCGCGTGAGTGACGTCATCGCGTCATCACACGCCTTGGATAATTTAGGAGTGAAATGCGAATGCAAGGCTTGAAAGCACTACTCGCAAGCCCGCCCCCAGATAATATTTACCAATCGCAACGGCCAATTAAAGGGGCAATTCGCGACGATATCATCGCAGTGTACAGCCCTGCTTTGGCTAGAGGTTCGTGACCATCTCCCTGACTCTGACATAGTATCCAGAATAGCCATTTGAGCAGCAGATGCAGCCAACTCAGCATCCATTTCAAGTTGCTGCCTTTTCCTCCTTAACACTTCATTATTCCTCCTTAACTCTTCCTCTTGATCCTCCAGAGCTTGTCTCTCCTTCAAGTACACTGCTTTCACCAGCAGTGATGCTCTTTTAGCCTCTGCTATGAGGCGTTCAGAGCTGGCACTGCTACCACTCTGTCTGCTGCCTTGCGAGCGTCCAAAGGAAGTATTTGAAATGCTGTCATCTGGTTTCACATCATCATCCACTGGTTGCATGTTGTCTGTGACCACGTCCTCTGTGGGTGCACTGACAGTGTGCATCTCCTTTGTGTGCAAATCCTCTGTGGCTACACAGACAGTGTGCACCTCCTCTGTGTGCACCTCCTTTGTGTGTGCACAGGTTCTGGGTGCACTTCACCCACAGTACTCGTATTTGCCATATTTTGTGCCAGCCAATTTTCAACATGCATGTGGAAGCTCTCCAACGTTGCTCTTCTTGACCCAAACCAGGCAGTTTGTATTGCACTTTGATCCGGGGCCATAGGCAACACACACATGAATTCATTTTGTACACCTTTGGCTGTCTCACACAGCCTAACATATTCACACAATACACCTTGTACCCCTGTCACGTCAGTATTCTGCATAAATACCTCCATCATTTGCAACAGCTTTTTTGCTTTATTTAATTTATCTGATCTTTCATTTTGCAATTTTCCCAACCTTTCATTTAGAACCTTATAGGTCGGTTTAATTTCCCTTTTTCCCATTGTGACTGTAGATCATTGGCTAAATGATTATCCAGTTTGACTATTGTCTGCTAGGAGCCACCGTACCGCGGGTGCGACTGCGTACAAACTGCCTCGCTACTATGAACCTGTTCTCACCGTCACGTCACAACTAGATGTTTAATAAACCTACGGTTTGGTATACCCAAGTGTGTTCATTGACTCACACGCAACTGAGGTACATATTAACACAGTTTACAGTGACACTTTCCACATTGTGACACTCTGCCCCGACGAGTTGGTCACCATTACTGTCATGATTGTCATCAGAACCGTTCATGTTGACAATCCGCAGTGAATTGATTGAAACAGTAACGTTATGCGTGGCACGCACGCAGGATTCAATCCAAAGTCAACGGTAGACTAGAACGCGCAGTCTTTTTAAGCTACCTATGCATTGGAATTTATGCTCGCAAAACGCAAAGTTGTGTGCACACAATTACAATGGCCAGTAGCAGGGTAGCGCTACCACATACCTCGGCTTGTAGCCTACCACGGAAGATGTTGGCAGCTGACGTTGGGTACCGTTGGCTGTAGTTGGGAGCTCTGATGAGTGGGTTTGACGTCTGCGGCGCTTCTCCGCTCATCCGTGTTGACATCCACACGTGGAACTGCGCTGCAAACAAATCCCACGCCGTCCTCAATGCATCAGCTCCGTGCCAGCATCAAAGTGAGGCTGAAACGCTCCAACGCTGTCCTCAATGTCTTCTCAATGAGCAACGTTTTTAACTTATAACTTTGCTCTTCTTGCTGTGGTTCCCAATGATCCACCTTTGACTAATGAGCCAGTTTTTGACTAATGTGAGGGCCTAACTTGACTAAACAAAAACAATAAATCTATAAAGCCCTGAGGAGGCTGATACCGGCTAAAACATATAGTTGACGCGTCTGTTGCTCATGCTGGGTAATCGTCCGTTCCAACAACACCCCAACTGGGTTTATTTACCACATAATTACCGAATGCACAATTTGCATGTGATATGAGTAAACGCTAATACCTTCAAAAGAACAAACAAACACTATACACTACAAACAAAACGATAACCAAACAACGTGCAGTGTCGACGTGACGGTCAAAAACTGTTGGGCTCAGCCGGTAACCAAACACACCTGGCCGTCATCAGTCCAATTACCCACTAAGTAACCACGTAAGTCACCTACCGGTGAGCAATGGGAACTGATGCCATAAACCCAATATCAGGCATGGCTGTCTACAGGCAGAAATCAACACAAATACATAAATACAAAACAAATGCATAAAATATAACAGATGTCAATACAACCATGTAAATTGGCTCTTACAGTACCCATATGCCTCTGCATTTGAAGACCACTCTCGAGCAAACACTGCAGACATGACGATGTTATGTAACCAAAATAGTAAAAACAGACAGAATACACAACATGCCGTAGTTTTCATGCTTTGAACATTTTAATCATAGCTACAATGAAAACAAAGATTGTGGTGAATGTTGTGAAAACCAACGAGAACGACCCAAACGTCAAAGTACTGCTCTTGTGATTAGTCGAAGATTGCCGAGGCATATGGGTATTGTAGTAGTTACCATGGAAACAAGTAAAGATGACAATATAAAACACATTTTCTCAAAGAGTAAGTTCAAACATTTACCTTTATTGGTTGTAATAGTATTAAATAATCTATACCTCTGTCAAAGATTATAAACCTACACAATATGGCTTGGCTGTAATACTGTTATCACCCTGTAAACTATGCCTGAAAGGAGAGAGAGAGGGGGAGACAGAGGGGGAAGGCTACAATCGGGGAGAATCACAGGGTCCCCAGGGTTCGTTGGATGGAAGGAAGGAGTTGAAAGCTTGTTTGCGTGAGTGTGAAGCTCTCTCTCTCTCTCTCTCTCTCTCTCTCTCTCTCTCTCTCTCTCTCTCTCTCTCTCTCTCTCTCTCTCTCTCCTCTCAGGCATAGTTTACAGCAGTGGTGCCCAACCAGTCGATCGCGGGCTGATTTCAAGTAGATCTCGATTAATAAAATTTGATTATAATTTTTTTTATTTTAAATTTTTTTTAATCAACTCTGCCTCTCCTTGTTAACTACAACATGCAATGCTGTTTGTTATTTAAGATGAGGTCGGACTCGGCACTGACAGATTTGTGTTCATTATGCTGCTTTTATAAAGCCTCAAATGATGGCTTACAATATACAATTTTGGCTGGTAGCTCTCGGCTAGGTGGTAAATTAAAAAGTAGATCTTGGTTCAAAAACGGTTGGGCACCCCTGGTTTACAGGGTGACAATTAGGGCTGTTTGCCCGACATGGGTTGTGTTTCCATCTTACACCTCCATCTGAACTGTTGGATCTTTCCATCCCTCCTTCTCTTCTTCCTCTCCCCCTTCTCTTCTTCATCTCTTCTTTCCATAATGCTCTCCTCACCTCCATTCCTTCCTTCATGTAAAAAAAATAACACATATGTAATATCTTACGTGATTTATAAGACTCTGCGTGTGTACGTTTTATCTGTCACATGCCAGTTTAGATGTAAGCTCATGTTAAGGTATCCTGATCATATAATTGGGGATGTAGTGGAGCGTAAACCCACCTCAACTCAGCTTTCCCACCTGTTTACTACCGGTCCACTACAGGACGTCAGGGGAAACACATGTGATACTGTGAACTGTGAAAAGCCTGTTAAATTCACAGGTTAAATGAATGTGTTTTTTCCCACATGGAAAAGCCTTGCTGCGCTCTCTTCTTCCTCCATCTGAATTCTGGGAAAGCTACTCTTCCTTTCTTATCCCTCTCTCTCCATCACTTCATCCCTTCCTCCCTTCCCTGCTGATACCACCTCTCTCTATCTCTCTCATCCTTTCTCCTTCTCTCTCATACTTTCTCCCTCTCATTCTCTTCCCTTATTTTTAACTATACACGTTATTAGTTTTCTATACTAAAATGAACATGCTTATGGTAAAATATCAGTGTGAAGAGTAATTTTAGCGAGTGAATTTAGTTAGTCAAACGTTGAGTAAAAGTTAAAGTGTTGAATCACGCTGGCAGAGAAGCGCGCCCAGCGCCATTCAGTAAGAATGCTGGTTTTTCTATTGTGTAGATCGATTTGTCTATTCTTTCTCCATTTTATTGTACAGTATGGTTAAAAAGAGCAATGGTAATACAGTTTAAGAAATATTGTTGCTGTTAAATGTAGGTGCATAACTACTAGGTAAATTTGACATTTTACAAATGGTGTAGTTTTGATGTATTCTATTGTTCTATTGCGCTAGCTGTTAAAGGAGCAGTGCACATATTAAATTTCAGCATTTTTCAAATTGTGTAGTTTTCTAAGGGGACAATGCCCATTTGTTTGATACAGATGAAGCTCTTCAGATTCAGTTCCCTTCTACTGCTCTTGTACCACCCTTCTACCACTTTAGAACTAGCACTCAGGTGTTATATTTCGGGGGTGACTGAGCTGACCCTGGGCCCCCAAGAGAACAAAGGGAGGGTACTTGACTCAAGTGCTCTCCCAGAGAGGGGGTCGGGGCTCCTGCCCCCAGACCTCCAGAATATTTTAGAAGACAGGTTCTGGGCAGTCTGGTTTGGGGTACTGCCCATATGGAAGTGACTCAATGTGTAATAATAATCGTGTGAAAAAATCTGAAAAGATCGGTTGGAGCTGGGGCGATTGGGAATAATTCAAGTACATAGTGGGAAGCAGGCCCACTACGCTGAGGGGGATTTGCAAGGAGGGGGGCTGGTGGCTCAGTGACGAGCTGGCCCTGGCTCCCAAAAAACAAATGGAGGGTACTTAACTTAAGTGCTCCCCCAGGGAGGGGGTCAGGGGCTACTGCCCTCAGACCCCAAGATAATTTTTAATAAGTGGGTTCGGGGCAGTCTGACTTGGGGTACTGCCCATAGATTAGTGTTGCAATGCATGATAAGTAAACAGTGAAAAAAGCTAAGGAATCGGATGGAGCTGGGGCGTTTGGGACAAATAAAAATGTAAGATGAAAAAGTCTCCCCAGCCTGATACACTGTGGGAGGCAGTGGAGGTGTGAAATCTGGCCCGATCCAGAACAATAGGAGTCACAAAATCAGTTTGGCCCGTGGAGTGGTGGAAGAGTGGTAGAGGAGCAGTGGAGGTTTGAGTCTGAAGAGCTGTATCTGTATATTGTTGTTGTTCTATAGTGCTAGTTGTTAAAGGAACAATGTGCACATTTTCTGTTTTGTTTTGGAAGTGTAGTACAAATATTTGTTAATTGTGAAAGTGAGTAAACATGTAAGTAATGTTTGTATATATATATTGTGCTTGAGCATTACAAATCTTGGACTTGAAGCCTGCATCGTGACCACTTCATTCCTTTCTACCTCCCCTTATAGGCGCATGACACCTACATCCATTACTTCACTCGACAAATATCCATTTACGGTCTGATTTAATTCCCAACATGTTTCCGCTAAATAAAAGTGACGGTTCGTTGAGTGAAAAGAAGGCAGTTGTAGCAGGAGCCCTCACTCTCTCTGATTGCACCTGCCAATAATGCGCCAATAAATGTGTCTTGTTACGCTACTGTTTGACTGTTGTAAAAGGCGTGTGCGGGTTAGAGTGGCTCATGGCTTGAATGTGTTAAAGCGAATTGCGGTGGCTGAGGTGGGATGGGCTTTGGTTCACCTCTAGTTTACCCTTGTTGTCCTTACGTGTACAGTATGTCCATCCGCTTATTCATTAGTCACATGTTGCGGCTAACAATAGGGGACTGTATCAAGTAGGCCTATGGCTGCCCCATTAATGAGGTCACCTAGTCCTTCTAATCGCAATGAAAAGCATCTACCACATTCACGTTTGCTGTTAGCTAACATTAATGCTAACATAGCTACCAGACTGAATGACAGCTATAACTGTAACACCAACTAGGGTTAGCTATAACATTTATGTTTGTTAGCAAACATCAGTGCTAACACTTGCTTAACAAGATGCTTTGCATTGTTGGATAGATGGACAACTGTATACTTTATTTTGACCTCTCTTCCCTTTTCACCTACTTTGCTCTAATCTACTGTAGTTACATTATTTTCACCTCTCTTTCCTTTCTCTACTTTGCTATATTCTACTACAGTTACTTTATTTTACCTCTCTTTCTCTTCTTTCCATCCTTTCTTTTATTCCTCGACCCTTTCCTCTTCTCCCTAATCGATCAATTGTGTGTTGTGTTGTCTCTGTCTGTACTCCATTCTCTCACACACACACACACACACACACACACACACACACACACACACACACACACACACACACACACACACACACACACACACACACACACACACACACACACACACACACACACACACACACACACACACACACACACACACACACACACGGCTGATATTAATCCCTGTCTACTGAGCCTTTCAGGCATTGTGTAGTGTGATGTGTGCCAGTGTATGGCAGCCATTGAGCCTGCGTAGCCCAAGGTTGGGTGCCACTGCTACACAGTGGTGGTGAAGGAGGCCATTTCCACCCTATATTCTAAAGCAATTTGAGTGTCTAGATCACTATATAAATGCAATGGTCATTCATTATTTCACACACACACACACACACACACACACACACACACACACACACACACACACACACACACACACACACACACACACACACACACACACACACACACACACACACACACACACACACACACACACACACACACACACACACACTTTCAGTTGAACTGTTACTTTCTTCAAAAAGCCCCATTAGACTAACAGTCATGTTGAGTGCTGAGTGGAACTTATTAAAGGCTAGAAGGCATGCTCTATGGGGCTTTGATAGGTGTGGTGTGTCTAAAAGTAATCTCTGGCAAAGCCTGACCAAATAAGTTACAGTATCTAGAACGTTTCTTAAAAGGTTTTTAACATTATATGTATATTCATCTCACAGAGGGGTCACAACCTCCAGGAACCACTGGACATGTCTCCCTCAATATTATATATATTATTCCCATGTACATACTTACTATGAGAGAGAGAGAGAGAGAGAGAGAGAGAGAGAGAGAGAGAGAGAGAGAGAGAGAGAGAGAGAGAGAGAGAGAGAGGGGGAGAGAGAGGATGATCAGAGAGACAGTGACACCAGGGTAATAGAGGAAGAGTGATTATCCTGTATTGAAGACAGCAGTTACAGCAACTGGGGATATATGGAAGATATGGAAGAGGATCAGAAGAGACAGAAAGGGTTGAGAAAAATGTATCCATCGTACTAGGGATGTCCTCATGCTTTCTTTATTTGGTCTCCTGTTCTATATCTTACATTTTCATCACAGAACAGGGCAGAACAGAAGATATTAGAGAACAGAGCAGAACAGAAGATAATAGAAAACAGAGCAGAACAGAAGAGAATAGAGAACAGAGCAGAACAGAAGATAATAGAAAACAGAGCAGAACAGAAGAGAATAGAGGACAGAGCAGAACAGAAGAGAATAGAGGACAGAGCAGAACAGAAGAGAATAGAGGAAACAACTGGAAACAATTTAGAACAGAGCAGAACAGAAGGTAATAGAGAACAGAGCAGAACAGAAGAGAATAGAGAACAAAACAGAAAAAATAGAGAACAGGGACAACTCACAGACTTGAGTCTCCATCTCTGCCAACAACCTGTCCATGCCTTTGCTCACCTTCGTCTATAGTTAAATGTCCCTGATGTTTCTCCCTTGGAGTCACGGAGACAACACTAAATGGCAAGCCTTTTGAGAGCTACTTCTATGATTTAAACTCAAAAGATGCATTTTGGACACCAGAAGCAGACCTTTGCTTACAAGATGACACTGTTGAAAAAAGTGTCTATAGAGCGGAACAGAGATAACAGATCAGCTTAGAACAGAACAGAACAGCTTAGAACAGAGAGAACAGATCAGATTAGAACACAACAAAACAGAATAGAGCAGCACAGGACAAATGAAATATGATGCGAGTATATCCTGTTATAAACCACCTTCTTGTGTGGACTGAATATCTCCCTGTGGATAGTAGCATTATTTGGCTGATCCCAGGGCCCTCATTTATCAAGTTTTCTTAGAAAACCTTCTATTTCCACACGTAAGCACAGAATTTAGAATGTGTGCACGCACAAAAAAAACGGGATTTATCGCACGTGCGTACACAGGTCCTACGCACAGTTGTCTTGATAAATATCACCTTGCTCCTAAGCTGGAGCTTGTGCACTGTTTTAAGTATTTGCATACCAGAACCGCCCCGATTAACCATATACGGTAATGGAACACCCCCATGAAATGTGGAAAAGTGGACTAAGCCGAGGGAAGCGTGTTGTACACGGTGATGTCGGATATTATATCTATTAACTTCCTAAAAGACCATTGCTGCCTGGACACCGCAAACACTAATAAAGACCATTAACCACTGTTTTGCCGTTGCCCGTTGGTGTCATTAATGCATGCTGGAATAAGAACGCCTTTCTTCATTTATTTTTAATATTAATAATTATTATAATACAATAAAAGACAGCTCCGTCTTTTAATACACATATATTGTACAGTAACGTCAAATAAATACTACAGTCCCCGCTGAAATAAAGGTTCTGCACGCACATACCAGCAGTGATCTACAGCATAAAAGATAGCCACTTTATAATACTATTCTGAGTAGATAATTCATCTGTATCGCAACAGAGTCACGGATCTGGTCGGGGCAGGTAGCATTATGTCGGGAAAATCTTTATGAAATAAACAAATGTGAATTAAAGAATTTAAAAACAAAGTTTAGCATATTAAATCGTTTTATATGCTTTCTGAGTAGATAATTCATCTGTATCGCAACAGAGTCACGGATCTGGTCGGGGCAGGTAGCATTATGTCGGGAAAATCTTTATGAAATAAACAAATGTGAATTAAAGAATTTAAAAGGAAGTTTAGCATATTAAATCGTTTTATAAGCTTATAGCTTTTTTCGTGCTGATTTGAGAAGGGTCCAGCTGCAGAGCCGGAGAGCAACTCTCAGGGCCAAGATAGCACTTATACTATTTTTAGAGAGACAGCAGAGAGACAGACAGCAGAGAGACAGACAGACAGACAGACAGACAGACAGACAGACAGACAGACAGACAGACAGACAGACAGACAGACAGACAGACAGACAGACACTGTTCCACAGTGTGTGTGTGTGTGTGTGTGTGTGTGTGTGTGTGTGTGTGTGTGTGTGTGTGTGTGTGCGTGCGTGCGTGCGTGCGTGCGTGCGTGCGTGCATGTGTGTGACTACTAGTCTAATAGTAGAGACTCAGCCCCCCCCCCCCCCCCCCCCTCTGGACCACCTCCTAGTAGAGACTTCTCTAGGAAGAAGATGAAGATGAGGATTAAGGCGAGACACTGCAGGTGAATAGGCAAATATACTTTTTTTGTTGATTTTGAGATTTTGTTATATTTTGCTTCCTAAACATGTCTTCTATGAAACTAGTGACAATAAAACGTCAATAACACACATTTAGTTGTTTATTTTACTTCATTTTGCCTTATTGCATCCATAAATGTCCACATATTTAATGGGGAAGTGCCTCATTTGCATATATAAACATACATTTCAGAAAACTTGTCTCTACTAGGAGGTGGTCCAGAGGGGGGGGGGGGGGGGGGTCTCTACTGGGAGGTGGTCCAGAGGGGGGGTCTCTACTAGGAGACTAGTGGTCACACACACACACACACACACACACACACACACACACACACACTGTGGAACAGTGTCTATCTGTCTGTCTGTCTGTCTCTCTGCTGTCTGTGTCTCCGGCTCTGCAGCTGGACCTTCTCAAATAAGCACGGAAAAGCTTTTAAGCTTATAGCTCCAATTTGGGTCCCAAATTGCGGTACAAATTAAGGAGGTGTCTCGGGTAGTGGACTCTAGTTTATATTATGTTCTCTCTGCAATTAGACTGCCCCTCATTCATTCATTCATCCCTATCTGATGCTATCTCTGAAAACAGTTCCTGCGAGCGCAGTCAGTGCACCCGATAACGCTATATATATAAACCTGCATTCATTCGGAGAGAAAGACCTATTCCACATGCTATTTAGGGTTTGACAATAATTACACTAATATCGCTATTTCACAATGAACTATAATGAATTACGGGGGTCATACAGAACACGTCAGTCAAGCTTATTTCCGCGTTGAAACTAATGCATGCAACTGATCTATGCCGTCCGTCTGCAGTCCCCATATTCTACCACAGGGCGTCAGCTAAGCATGCTCTGGGCTGTGCGCAGACATACGCACAAAGTCAAGTTCATGTTCAAATTGATAAATCCCACACTTTGCTTAGAAATGGTCGTACGCACGGGTTAAGCACATATCCGTGCGTACGTCACGTTGATAAATGAGGGCCCAGGTCTGTTTGACCACAGGTTCAAAACCGGCACCATGATGTTTCCTCTTTTCAAAAGGCCATGCTTTCCCTTTGCTTGGCCTTGGCCTGACCTGCTATGGAAGGCTTAGTCATGGAGATGAATATGATGTATGGGGGGCTGATCTCTGTGTGAATGTGCTTCAGATCTGTGCTTTGTGTGTACATTTTGTGTTTTAGATGCCCGTGTGAGTTTCATGTGTGTGTACTTTCTGTGTGTTTGTGTTTGGCCGTGCTTGCCCTTGGCAGCTACCAAATATAGCATGTGGCTATAGACTATAATGGTCCTGATATTTTGCAGATTTGCAGTACGTGTCTAGAGGACTGTCAGTGTGAAGGGCCAAGCAGTGTGGCATAGAAAATGTTTTCTGTTGCGCATGTCCTCAAAAGCATACTGAACCTTTTACCGTTAATCCTGCATAATATACTGTATGTATAATGTATAACAATATTAGGAAATACGGTTTGTGATATATGATAAAGTATGTCAAATGTATGTGTGATGTATGTATAACTGATTGAAGTATAAAATAAATTGTGCATGAGTATGTGTGTGTGTGTGTGTGGGGGGGGGGGTCTCTCCTTGAAACTTCTTCTGGAAACTGTCACTCTCAAAGTCAGGTATCCATAGCAACAAAGGTCTCCGGTTTCAACTCCATTGTTTTCCGTGGTCTCCGTGGTAACAGGACACCCATTAGCACAGTGGCAGACACTTTGCCTCAATGGAAGCCGTTTCCATGCCAACCACCGGTCTCCGCGCTGGTAGATCATGTCTCCGTGGCAAGCGATACCTTGTCTCAGCAGTCCCCATAGCAACAGATCCAGATCATTGTATGATTAACACCAGCATCAGTGTTGGTTTTATGGATTTCAACACTCCCAGGAAATGTTCTGAGTGCCACACTATACAGTGCAGTAGCCACTGCGTTATCATGACACATATCCAGATGTAATTCATTATCTACGGTTTGATCTGGAAATGCTCTGCAGTGTAGACGTGATACGGATTATACCTTTGAATGAATACAATGTACAATCTGTGTGTTTATGTATACAATTTTAACAACACAATTTTGCATGCTCAGCGTGTGTCATACTGTATACTGTAGGAGGTAGAAGATAGATAATAAGTATCTACATTACCTGGGTACTCAACAGATACATACAGCAGGAAAGTACAATATGCCCTACAGTATGATCTTATTATGGGTGCAGTAAACTGGAGACTCATTTTACAGAAGAAATAGTCAGCATGCCCGGTAATACTGTGTAATATATCATCAGGATTATATCATGGTAAGGATATGTACTGTAGCCTCTATTGAGACTCATTTATAGATATTCTTTATCAGTGTAGTGTAGTATGATATATTATCAGGATTGCATGGACATGTAGCCTCCATTGAGACCATTTTACAAAATAAATATCCTTCGCCTTTCAATGGACATACAATAGGGATTATTCTATACTATACTAGGAATGTATGATTTAACATGTTGACCTGCCCCAATGTAGCATCTTCTCGAGGCCATCATGGAGCTGGACTCCAAGCTGTGTAGCCTACAACCTGGGGGAAACCTTTTCCTGTGCATCTCCAATATTGTAACCTTGATCTGTTCTAATCATCTGACTCTCTCTCCCCCTTGTGTGTCTGTCTCTCTGTGTGTGTGTGTGTGTGTGTGTGTGTGTGTGTGTGTGTGTGTGTGTGTGTGTGTGTGTGTGTGTGTGTGTGTGTGTGTGTGTGTGTGTGTGTGTGTGTGTGTGTGTGTGTGTGTGTGTGTGTGTGTGTGTGTGTGTGTGTGTGTGTGTGTGTGTGTGTGTGTGTGTGTGTGTGTGTGATTCTAGGTATCTACTGTACCTCCAACTGAAGAGAGACATCTATCATGGCCGTCTCCTCTGTCCTTTTGCTGAAGCTGCCTACCTAGGGGCCTGTATCATACAGGGTAATGTTAAACCTCTATGTAACAACACATCCAGAGCAGGGAATGCAGGCAGGGAAAATGTACACTTTATTTATTTATTTTTATATAATTCAGTCAGACAACTCACATATTGAAATCTGACATATTTATTGAGAATAAATGCAAATAATATTTTGCCATCTAGGCTCTTGTTATCACTTCATGTGAAGTCATTTAGGACACCCAGATATGGTATTAGAGTGCAGTTGAAACACCCATAGGGGAACCATAGAGAACCATAGAGACCCATAGAGAATCAGAGGTGGACCATAGAGAACCATAGGTTGACCATAGGGAACCATAGGCAGACCATAGATAACCATAGGGGAACAATAGAGAACCATAGGGGAACCATATAGAACCATAGGCGGACCATAGAGAGAACTGAGCCTGCAGGTGGATGCTGGGGTGGAGATGGGAGCAAAAATACTCCCAAACAGAAGCAGCAGCAGAGTGACAATGTCAGAGAATTAGTTCTAAACATGATCTGAGATGAAAAGTTATACAAGTTATAAACATTATCTGAGATGAAAAATTATACAAGTTAAAAACCTTATCTAAGATGAAAAATTATATGAGTTATGAGTTAACCCTTTACCGGCCAAGTAACCATTTTTGGCCACTTCCCCATACAATATATTTAGCCAGGTGGGAGAGGGGGGATCTTTAATCTATGAAAAATCTACTTCTTCCAGCCAATCAGCACAGGTCAGGCTATGACACAGATATTGTCACCATCCCATCTGACCAATCAGGATAGACCCTGGGGATCTGCAACGTCCTTCTTTTCACCACAGCAAAAGAATGCTAATTTTTGCACCTGCTTCTACTCTTCAAAATCTATTATTTCCTCAACAAGTCATGGTGAATTGATAACATTTACTCATTTTTGCAGTTGAACAATCATTGTAAAGGATGGGATATGTGTTTTTTTGCATAGGATTAGTGAAATCAGGATTTGTTGCTAAAAAAGTGGTGAAGCCATAGACGGTCATATGCCGCTTCAGGTGAAGTGACATAGTGTCCATTTTTAGACATATGCCTGATGCATCTAGTCAGTCACACTTAGGGTATTACTTCTACCATGTAGTACCCTGTAGTGCCATGTAGTACCCTGTAGTACCATGTAGTATCATGTAGTATCATGTAGTACCATGTAGTACCATGTATTACCCTGTAGTACCATGTAGTATCATGTAGTACCCTGTAGTACCATGTAGTACCATGTATTACCATGTAGTTATATAGTTTTGTCCGCTATTCTTCTGTGGGCCTTTATCGGCTACTGTTGCCATGGCAACGCAAATTCAAGAAAACTCCCAATACATTTTATTATTTATTTTATGTTATGAATCAGCCTGCCAAGTTTCATAGATATGCCCCCTAAGGAAAAATATGCCCCATAGCCCCCACTTCGGTTAACCTTAATTTACAGGGGGGAAATCTATTTTTATAATTTTTTTATTGTAGATTTAGATTATTATTATAGACTTTTGAAATAGCACCAAAATAACATTCTAGGGTTGAAATTGTGAATTTCCAGGTATTTCAAGAAGTGACCAGTACAGGGTTAATGAGACAAATACGTTTGACAAATAAGTTCAAGTTCAAGTTTCTTTATAAGTTGTCATACAGAAATACAGAATACTTTGCATGAAATGCTTCTTTCTGTTTTGCTCCTGAGAGTGTGCTAGATAATAACAAGATAGTATAAAATAAGTATAATATAAGTATAAAATAGAAAGTCAAGAAGTCATGTACGTAAACAAGTGTAAACAACAAAATTGTTCAGTATACCTATACAGTATGTACAGCTGGTACAAAAATGGTGAGGTATAGCTTAGCTTGTGGTGCCACCTTACTGTCTATTATCTATTGTGAGGTGCAAATAAGGAATAAGGAATGAGAATGCTGTGCAATTTCCTTACCAATAATATAAATATAAAGTGTAAAGTGTGTTAGTGTCTAAAGTGGTAAAGTGGGTGCTACAGTGTGTTGTTTATTTAAAGTGAGTGTGTGTGCTGTGGGTGTGTTGATGGTTTGTTATTGTTCATTGTTCATTGAGCATCCTGATGGCCTGGGGATAGAAGCTCCTTCTGAGTCTCTCTGTGCTTGCCATGAGTCTCCGGTATCGCTTGCCTGACCGCAGCAGTTCAAAGAGGCAGTTGTTTGGGTGGCTGGAGTCTTTGATTATTCTCTTAGCCTTGCCCATGCACCACTTGTTGTAAATGTCTTGGAGAGTGGGAAGCCCACCTCCAATTGTGCGTTTGGCTGAACGGGCCACTCTCCACATCACATCACATTCTAGAACATTTGTGATGTCACAGTATGATGTCATAATCGAACATTCTAGAACATTTGTGTTCTATATATATTCAACAATTCTCTCAGCGTGGATCTTTATGTTGGGTATCAGAATGGGTTTAGAAATGGCAGGTCTACAATGGAATCAGTAGCTGTTCTAGACCAGGACATTAGACAGGCTTTTGACAATAAGGAAGTAGTGATAAGTGTATTTTTGGATATTGAGAAGGCGTATGACTCTTTGTGGAAAGAGGGGCTGCTTTTGAAATTGTATGACCTAGGAGTTAGAGGGAGATTGTTTAATTGGATAAAGGATTTTCTATTAGACAGGACGATCCAAGTACGTGTGGGGGGGCAAACCTCAAAAACTGTAAAAATAGAAAATGGCACCCCGCAAGGAAGCGTGATTAGTCCGGTCCTCTTCGATGTGATGATTAATGACATTTTTGGGCAAATTGGAAAAGGATATGGGTTGTCTTTATTTGCGGACGATGGGGCCATATGGAAAAGAGGGAAGAATGTTGAGTATTGTTTAAAGCAGGTACAAAGAGCTCTGGGGGATGTAGAGGAATGGGGAGACAAGTGGGGTTTTAAAATATCCGCCTCTAAGTCTAATTATATGATTTTTGGTTTTAGAAAGAGGGTGCCTAGGGGAAGGCTGGTTATGTATGGATCTCCCTTAGAGAGAGTAAAGGTGTTTAAATTTTTGGGAGTTTGGTTTGACGAAAGATTGAATTGGGCTGTTCATATAGAGAAAATCCTGGCAAAGTGTGAAAGAATGAATGTGAATGTGCTGAGAAGTTTGGCTGGGAGTGGGTGGGGAGCGGATAGAGAGACCACGTGCATGATATACCAGGCGATGATCAGGTCAACAATTGATTATGGTTGTTATGTGTACGGCTCTGCGGCCAAGTCTAATTTGCGAAAGCTGGATGTGCTTCAGTGCAAGGCTCTGAGAATCTGCTGTGGAGCTTTTAAGACCACCCCTGCTTCAGCACTATTGGTGGAAATGGGGGAGTTGCCCCTAAACCTGAGGAGAGTAAAGTTAGGGCTACAGTACTGGGCAAAATTGAGTGGGACAAGTCTGTCCTTCCCAGCTAGGTGTTTACTTTCAGGAGATGGGGATAAGTATAAACCTTTTTTGGCCAGTATTGATCAGTGGGCCAGGAAGTTGAGATTGCATCAGGGGGGAGTGGCGGAGCACACTCGGTGGCTATCAGTGCCATTTTGGCTAGTGCCTGATCGAGTCATTGAACTTAGGTTCTTGAAGGAGGAGGATAAGGGCGAGATTGTGGAGGAAATAGAGAGGTTCCTTCTGGAATCAGGGGCTCTGGAGGTGTACACTGATGGCTCTGTGGATCCTGAAAGTGGGAGGGCAGGATTTGGGTGGTGGGTGCCTCGGTTAGGGATCGGTAAGGGACAAAGAATATCCGATGGCAGCTCAGTATTTGTGACAGAGTTGCTTGCCATCCTCTGGGCATTGTGGTGGGTGGAGGAAGTGGGACCAAGCCAGGTGATTATATGCTCTGACTCGGCTGCTGCACTGATGGCTCTGAGTGCAGGTGGGTCTAAAGCTCGCCCTGATCTCATTCAGGAAATAATGTTGGTTTTATATAGGATTGCGAAGGCAGGCTGGTCAGTGGAGTTTTGTTGGGTCCCGGGGCACGCTGGGATTGCGGGGAATGAGATGGCTGACTCCCTTGCCAAACAGAGCCTGGGAAGGGAGGAAGAGATAGGTATTTCAATGGGAAGAGTAGAACTCAGAGATAAGATAAAGAAAGGAGTTGAGGCTGAGTGGCAGGATGAGTGGGAAAGGGGGACCAAGGGAAGGCACTATTTCTCTCTGCAGCCTCGGGTCAAGATCAAGGTGGAGGGATATGGGTCAAGGAGTGATAGGGTGAAGATGTGTAGACTGAGGCTGGGGCACTGTGGGTTGAACAGTAGCTTGTGCATTGTGGGCAAACATCCAGATGGGGTGTGTGAATGTGGAGAGACTGAAACTGTCGGGCATGTCTTCCTAAAATGTGAAAGGTATAGGAAAGAGAGGGAAATCTTTTATAAAAGTCTGGAAGAGCTGGGAGTCTCTTCCTTCTCTCTTAAATCATTCTTTGGCATGGATAATGAGAACCACCAGTTGATCACAGAGGCAGTGCTGACATTTCTGCATGCTTCAGAGTTGTACCAGAGGATATAGCGTTAGGGTATGTATTAGTATTGGACAGGCAAGAGGAGCAGAGAAGAAGGAGAAAGTGTGAGTTGAAGAGGCCTAAAGATGGAACACCACTAGTGTAGTATAAGAAATGAGGAGGGAAGAAATACGCCAAGAAAGAAGAAGAAGAAGAAGAAGAAGAAGAAGAAGAAGAAGAGATCATCAAAAGAAGTGTGGAGGGCAGTAATACGCCACGATGCGTCTACTCTGCCGGAAATTCAAAAGAAGAAGAAGAAGAAGAAGCATTTCCTGGAATTTTTTCAGACTACAACATGAATCCAGACTGGTTTGACCCTCAAAATGGTCCACCGAAGTCAAACACATGTGGGTAAAGCCCTGTTTTTGATAGTGTTTTTTGTCTATTTCAGACGTGTAACATCCATAACGCAAAAATGTAACATCCATAACGGCACTTTTTTGTGATTCATTCCTTGAGAGGAAATGCCAGGTTTTCCTGAATGTGCTTTTTGGGTACCTCAAACCCTTCCCTACAAAGTGATAGTAAACATGTTAATCTTTGAAAAAGATATTCACAGAGTTTTCATCATGTGTTCAGTGAGTCCGAAAAGCTTGTCAATTTCCATAACATCCATAATGCTGTGTATTTTGTCACCTATCTCAAAATCCAAAAGGTCAAAACATTTCTTATTGCAGGCTCATCTTTATCTCAATAAGTGTAACTAAAATGTGTAAATTATACTTCAAACAAAGAGGTCATAATCGGACTTAACAACACACATTTGCAATGTAACATCCGTCACTTGCAATGTAACATCCATAACGGTAACAACACTTGTAAAGAATAAAAAAAATAAGACCAGAATGACTAATTGTTGCTAATATGTCATCTTTATAAAAGTTAGCTTTGCTTAGGAAGTTTGGTTGACATTGCATTCCAGATGCATGTTTTATGACAACTTTTCCTGGAAAACGTTATGGATGTTACATTCGCTGTCCCATAAAGGGGCATTATAACAGCATGCTTCACCTGCCAATGGAAAGACACAAAGTACATAATTGATTCACATATTGATACAACAGCCCTTCATGACCAAAGGTGAGGTTAGAAAAATACCTGTTGATTTTTTTTGCCATTCTGGCCATTCAGAAAGTCATACAATTAGGTTAATCGAAAAATAAATTTCTACATCATTGTGTCTCCTCCTGTAGTGTGAAAAAACATGCATTCTCATAAATATAAATATTACGATAAAATCTATTTTGTACTTCAAAATATATACCTTGATGATACATTTGAAATTGGTTTGGTTATGATCATGTTATTAAAATCTTTTCATGGTGAGGTTGACATTTGGAATTGCCCATATGTGGACTCCGAGGTACTTAAAACTGTTCACTCTCTCAACCGGTGCCCCATCGATGCTGAGGGGGCTGTAGTCCCTGACCCCGACCTCCTAAAGTCCACAATAATCTCCTTTGTTTTGCTGACGAGGCTGTTCTCTTGACACCATCCCGCTAGAACCTTTACCAATTCCAGGTAGGCCCTCTCGTCATTTGCAGAGATCAGGCCCACCACTACTGTGTCGTCAGCAAATTTGATGATTGTGTTGTTGTTCCGCTGTGCCACACAGTCATGTGTGTACAGGGAGTAGAGGAGGGGACTCAGAACACAGCCCTGGGGGGCCCCTATGTTGAGAGTGATGGATGAGGAGGTGCAGTTGCCTGCTCTCACCACCTGGCCTGCCAGTCAGGAAGTCCAAGACCCACTGGCAGAGGTCATAGTTCAAGCCCAGGTCCCTGAGCTTGGCTATGAGTTTGGAGGGGACTATGGTGTTGAATGCTGAGCTGTAGTCGATGAATAGCATTCTCACATAGTTCCCCTGCCTCTTGTACAGGTGTGATGCTGCTATGTGCAGCACATGGGCTATGGCGTCCTCCGTGGACCTGTTGGGGCGGTATGCAAATTGCAGGGGGTCCAGGATGTTGAGGAGTGAGGAACAGATGTAGCCCTTTACTAGCTTCTCAAAGCACTTCATGACTATGGAGGTGAGAGCTACAGGGCGGTAGTCGTTGAGGCAAGCAGGCTTGGATTTTTTGGGTACAGGGATAATGGTGGACTTCTTCAGACAGGTGGGGATGACAGCCTGTTCTGAGGACAGGTTAAATATGTCAGTGAATACCGGGGCCAGTTGGTCGGCACAGACTTTTAGGACGCGGCCGGGGATACCGTCCGGTCCTGCTGCCTTCCTGATATTCACTTTCTTAAGGGTCCTCCTCACCTCATGTTCTGTTAACCTGAACACTGAGTCTCCATCGGCAGTGCCCCCCCCCCCCCCCCCCTCCATTGCAGTGGTTTGTAGGCTGGTGTTGTTATTCACAGCCTCAAACCTCGCATAGAAGGTATTGAGATCATTTGCCAGTTGGATGTCACTGTTCAGCTTGATGGAGGTGCCTTTGTAATCTGTCATCGTTCTGAGGCCCTGCCACATACCTCTAGAGTCAGCCTGTTCATACTGAAGTAAAATTTGATCCCTGTAGCGCCGGTTTGCCTCAATTACTGACCTCCTTACGTTGTATCTCGCCACCTTGTGGTCATTCATGTTGCCTGTCACAAGCCCAGCATTGTAGGCTGAGGTGCACGCTTTCAGAGCTTCGTGGACGGATTTGTCTACCCAAGGCTTTTGGTTCGGGTAAACTCTAATTGTGGTAGTGGGGATTGTTTCTTCTACCAAAGTACAAACAAAGTCCAGCACTGTTTCCGTGTAGTCATTTATATTGTCTGTGTTCTCGTGGAACACGTTCCAGTCTGTGCACTCTAGCAACGTGACCTCAGATTCCACAGACCAACGCTTCACTTCCAATGAAGTCCAATCACGGTTAAATTCAATTTCAACAATGCCCTGTCTTTTAGCATGATTGAAAACTACTGCAGGGATGGTACTTTATAAACTGAATAGTTTTGTAAAGCAAGATGCTGTTTCAAGATGACTGCCAGACAAGGACATGCCTACATCATTTCAAAAGAACATATTTATAAATGTTCTTGACCCAGCAAAAAAAATTATGAAAACTCCAAACTTTATTTCATGTATATTGATATTATTGTGTTATATTGTGTCTAGCTCTCTCTTGTTCCAGAGGCCTCCCCACCCTGCCAAGCCTTAATTTTGGGGTAATACTGCCATTCAGATAATTTTCACATTAGGTACAATTGATTGCATTGGCCAGCTTTCACACTAGTAATGTTGTTCAATGGTGTACACAAGAACAAGTAATGGAGACCACCTTTTCAAGTGGACCTGGGCTACGGTTAATTGGTAACGGGACACAGTGTTCACACTAATCACGCTCCGGGGTTTCGCAGGGTGTTATGAAGTCGTATGGCAGTGCTAAATTTGTCTCACCAACGTCTATGTTCAATATTTCAGCGACACATATTTCACCATCTAAAAATAGCCAGTTTGCCTCTTAATGTTTCACATCTACGGTATGATGATTTGTCATCTTTTTTCCTTTTTATTTTTTTACCCAGTTGTATGCCAGCACTGTGTGCTTTCTAATGGATTAATAACCTCCTAAAACACTCCAGTATGTTTCCTGGAGGGAGAATGTGAGGAGTCACAGAGGGAGGTTCCTCTTCATTAGAGCGGGTACTCATCTGTGACCGGTCCTACTTAATTGCCACCACGGTAACTGATCTGATCGTTGTCATCCATTGAGAGCACTGATGTTGCCTATGAAAATGCAACCTTTATCCTGTAACTATTATACCATTATGATATTGGGCGACAGTGGCTCAGGAGGTAGAGGGGTCGTCTGGTAAGCCGAAGGTTCCCGGTTCGATTCCTGCTATGAGGTTGGCACCTTGCATGGTTGCCTACGCCGTCGATGTGTGAATGGGTGAAATGTATAAATAAATATATTTATCTATAAATGTATAATAAAATTGTAAAGCGCTTTGGATAAAAGCGCTGTATAAGTGCACCATTTACCATTTATATTATTCTAATGTACTTTATAGTTTAGGAATGAAGATGCAGGAAGGCTGAATAGAATAGAAATGATGATCTGGATTTTCTTTAATACAACACATGCCTGATACGTGTGCAGCATCTTGTAGGGAGAGATTAAGCGAATGTGCACTGTGCATGTTCTGTAGTCCTGAATCTGACTGGTTGTGGTGATAATGTCCTCTGAACCCCCCCCCCCCAGGCCTACTCAGACACCCCAGAGAAAGGCAATGCTGTCGTCAGACTGCTCCCTGAGCAACGGATCTGAACATACTCAGCCCCGCTCAAACGCACCCAGAGTAACCCAGAGCGATGCAAGCTGACACCGGACACACCATCTCAAATGCTCGCAGAGTAATAGATCTGAAAACTCAGCCCTCTCCTGATCTCCTTTGCCTTAGTCCAACAGCTACTACCACACTTGTTTGCTCAGTATTGATGTGCACTGACAATCATATGAAAATGCACAAGAGAATGTGAGTAGACCTTGGGGAAGAGGGAGAAAGTGAGGGATTTGTGATACAGCACAGTTGCATCGCAGTTCGATTTACAATCCTAGTTTGAACTTAACTTTGATCTGGATACAGAATGGAATTAGCTCAGCTCTCACATAGGCTAATCCTACTGCCTGATACATGAATCAGTGTACTACACTGACACTCCGTCTTTGCTTTGATTGGTTCATATCCCCAGAGACGGGAGCATCATTGGTTGAGTTATCACACCACAGAGTGTGTCACGGCCTGTTATTGGCCGCTCTGATTAACGAGGTCTGGACCCTGTCCCCGCATTTGTAAGGGTGTTAATTAAAGTGCTGCACGATTGGTTCAGGATTATTGTGTAATTAAACTTGAGGCAGTTTTCATTAACGTTTACTAGGACGGATCATTAAGAACTGATATGAGGGGGTGCTGTCTGTGAATGACACAGAGGTGTGCTTTACATAGGGCTGATGGAAAATGTGTCTCCAAACAGGCGATTGTTCAGGAATTGAGGAAAAAAGTGACATCAGGCCAAGGAAACTATAAAAGAAGGAAAGGTCATAACATCAGAGTACCATCGTTCTATGCTCTGCTTGGTGCCAGTTCTATTGAAGCCTGTATTCAAATTCAAAATATACAAGCTATCTGAGGAAATATATCAACCAATATATCAAACGTTAGCTAGTCAACAGTGTAATAAATTGCAGATGATGCTGACATCCAATGTAATAACCTGTTTAAATGAGGGTCATAAAAGGTAATAAATTAGGATAATTCTGATCCCATTCAACTGTCGGCCACTACACAATGATGTAATGACCCTTCCTTATTTTATAGATTCTTTGCATCAGGCTGAGTGTATGTGTATAAGCTTTCAATTCAAGCGTAAAAAAAAACTCTAAAGGGATGTAACTGGGCGTTCATCATTCTAACACTATCCTCTCAGTCCACGCAGCAAATAGAAATACTTATCATTCAGACTTAGCACATTTGTTTGACTCATGGAAACAGATTTCCTTCCAGTTGCCTTTGCACCCTGATGCATACACAGTAGCATCTCCATACTTGAGCTCTATTTCATTATTCAACTGGCAATTTGACAGCTTTGTTTTCAACATTAGACTTTCGCCAGCTGACACCTCGTTATTAATCAAAGTGTGGGTTGTGTTTGTCAGTCTCGTAAAATCCAATCCAAAGTCCAATTCACTTGGGGCTGGTTCGTTATCCCCACACAATCAATTAAAATTTAAGTAAAAACTTGCAAAGAGGACTACTCTGCTGTGAAAGAAGTCAGTGAGCATAGGGGAGTAGGCCTATAACTTCTATACCGTACAGGCCTGCGTTGACGTCATTTACACTGGGTTACTAGATCGCCGTTTCCTTTCTCTGTAGAATATTGGCACCATAGATTGGGGTGAGTTGCCTTTGAGCATTATTACTCAATGACAATGATTTACTGCATGATGAAATTAATTGTCTTTTTATGAATATTGTGATACTTGTCTTTCCCTCCAGCTGAACTAGGAGACTATGACCCAGAGGAGCACCCATCAGACTACATACGAGACTTCAAACTGTTCCCCAAACAGTCCCTCAAACTGGAGAGGAAGATCATTGAGATGCACAAGACTGAGCTCAGGTAAGGGGGGTCAGGGGCAGGTAACGGGCAGGTAACAGGGGCAGGTAATAGAGTCACGTAACAGGGGCAGGTAACAGGGGCAGGTACCAGGGGCAGGTAACAGGGGAAGGTAACAGGGGCAGGTAATAGAGTCACGTAACAGGGGCAGGTAACAGGGGCAGGTACCAGGGGCAGGTACCAGGGGAAGGTAACAGGGGCAGGTAACAGGGGCAGGTAACAGGGGCAAGTAACAGAGGCAGGTAACAGAAGCAGGTAACAGGGGCAGGTAACAGAGGCAGGTAACAGAGGCAGGTAACAGAGGCAGGTAACAGGCAGGTAACAGGCAGGTAACGGGGGCAGGTAACAGGCAGGTAACAGGCAGGTAACGGGGGCAGGTAACAGGCAGGTAACAGGCAGGTAACGGGGGCAGGTAACAGGGGCAGGTAACAGAGGCAGGTAACAGAGGCAGGTAACAGAGGCAGGTAACAGGCAGGTAACAGGGGCAGGTAACAGGGGCAGGTAACAGAGGCAGGTAACAGGGACAAGTAACAGGGGCAGGTAACAGGGGGCAGGTAACGGGCAGGTAATAGAGGCAGGTAACAGGGGCAGGTAACAGGGGGCAGGTAACGGGCAGGTAATAGGGACAAGTAACAGAGGCAGGTAACAGGGACAAGTAACAGGGGCAGGTAACAGGGACAAGTAACAGGGGGCAGGTAACGGGCAGGTAATAGAGGCAGGTAATAGAGGCAGGTAACAGGGGCAGGTGACAGGGGCAAGTAACAGGCAAGTAACAAAGGCAGGTAACAGGGGCAGGTAACAGAGGCAGGTAACAGGGGCAGGTAACAGGGGCAGTTAACAGGCAAGTAACAGAGGCAGGTAACAGAGGCAGGTAACAGAGGCAGGTAACAGGGGCAAGTAACAGAGGCAGGTAACAGAGGCAGGTAACAGGGGCAGGTAACAGGGGCAGGTAACAGAGGCAGGTAACAGGCAGGTAACGGGCAGGTAACAGGGGCAAGTAACAGGGGGCCTACTGTAGGCCCATCAAACGTTGTTCCATCGGGAACAGAACAAGGCATTGTGCATCTTACTTGCTGGCAGACCTACAGGAGGAACAACCGATCGATACCTAGTTGAGAATTGTTAACGCAGCTAAACATTGAAGCTGCTTTGGGTGTACAGTATAAAACACATACAAACACTGTGTGGGTTGGAGCATCAGCATTCCCCGTTGAACCTCCAGCCTCGGGGGCGTGCCCAGTCCCACCATGTGTGTTTATTTGAAACGGGGCTTTGGCTCAGTGATGCTGCGGGGCTCTTCCAGTGATTATGAGGCATAATAGACAAGTCTTTTATCAGCCTTGGCACAGACACAGCAGCTTCTGAGCAGTGCGTGCCCTTTGTGTGCCTCAGGGGGCACGGCAGACAGGATTTAGTGGGTGTGTGTAAGAGAGCGAGGCCGACAGTATGAGAAGGTGTCTATATGAGAAGGTGTAATGGGTGAGTGTGTTTATTAGCTGGGACAAGAGGGTCAAGAGACAATTCAGTTTGTGTGTGCGTGTATGTGTGTGTGTATGTGTGTATGTGTGTATGTGTGTGTGTGTGTGTGTGTGTGTGTGTGTGTGTGTGTGTGTGTGTGTGTGTGTACTTAGAGGTTTATATGAGTGAGTCAAGTGATATGTGATGTGTACACAGTATTTAACAAGATATATATGTGTGTGTGTGTGTGTGTGTGTGTGTGTGTGTGTGTGTGTGTGTGTGTGTGTGTGTGTGTGTGTGTGTGTGTGTGTGTGTGTGTGTGTGTGTGTGTGTGTGTGTGTGTGTGTGTGTGTGTACTTAGAGGTTTATATGAGTGAGTCAAGTGATATGTGATGTGTACACAGTATTTAACAAGATATATATATATATATATATATATATATATATATATATATATATATATATATATATATATATATACCGGTATATATATATGTGTGTGTGTGTGTACTTAGAGGTTTATACTGTATGAGTGAGTCAAGTGATATGTGTGATGTGTACACAGTATTTAACAAGATATATATATATATGTGTGTGTGTGTGTGTGTGTGTGTGTGTGTGTGTGTGTGTGTGTGTGTGTGTGTGTGTGTGTGTGTGTGTGTGTGTGTGTGTGTGTGTGTGTGTGTGTGTGTGTGTGTGTGTGTGTGTGTGTGTGTGTGTGTGTGTGTGTGTGTGTGTGTGTGTGTGTGTGTGTGTGTGTGTGTGTGTGTGTGTGTGTGTGTGTGTGAGTGTGTGTGTGTATTTAGTGGCCCCAGGTGTCAGTGGGTGTCAGGCTGTGTCACTCAGAGCCTTGGTCAAGCAGCAGCACTTAGAGTAATGAAGGCTGAACAGCGACATGTCCACCACATCCCAGGGTTCATCCGTCAATATGTATCATCACCCTCATGTGTACAACCCAGGCCATTCTCATGGTTTAAACCACAATTTTGATGCTGACCTATATGAAATATGTCAGTCAATGTGACATATTCATTTTGGACAAACAATATAATATGGACCTAAAATTAAATGGTTGACGTTTTAGCTCAAAATATACATTTAACCAGCTGGTTGTACTGTAGGCCTGCTTGCTTTAACTTAACCTTTTCTACCCAGCAACTAACCTAACCGTAGCCACTCCTCTTCCTTGTCTCGCCTTAACCTACCCGTGGAAATGTATATTTGTGAGGCCCATAAATAGTAGTGATAACAATTAATAATATAACAACATGACATGCTGAGAAAATAAAAAAAAATGCTGAAATGCTTCATTAAATGCCAATGGTTATTTAACAAGTCAAACATGCGTACAGCAAGTTTTTGAAGGCTAGGTCCTGTCTATTTTGCAACAGAAATGTTTTTCATTGCATATTAGAAAGGCTTTCCCTATGAATTGGTTATGTATTGCATGGTAATTGAGGCCCAGTGTTTTCTTTGAAATACAAACACTTGTGCATTTGCAGATTTCACAACGGTAATGGTGGTTTTCTCCTAACATATAGTTAAGAAAGGGGTGTATTTTCTTATTTGTGTTAACAATGTGGGGAGATATTAGTAGGAGGGCCAAGTAAATTTTTGTATCCGCTCCCCTACACTCCTAACCTCTCCTCTGCTCCTCTTCTTTTCTGTTCCTCCCCTCTCTACTCCTCATCTCTTCTCTCACTACCTTCCTCCAATCCTGCAGGGGGCAGTGTGCTCCGATGGCTGAGTTGAACATGGTTCAAAGGGCCCACAGCCTAGAGACCTATGGGGTTGACCCCCACCCCTGCAAGGTAACCTCAGTTAAATCAGAGAAGTAGGTGACGTGCATGCGTCCAACCTAAGTTATATGTATGTTCACTGTTGTGTGCAACTGTCTTGAAACCGATTTCAGGTCAGATTCATTCATAGAAACGTTTTTCTGTTTGTAAACAATGATGGTGTTTAGAGGCAAAACTCTGCCTGAATGACGCCACATGACATCCGACTGTTACAAGGGTGGGGGTGTAGGACCCAGGTGTAGGACCCAGGTGACAGTTCCTAGAGTGTTTATTAAAAATAACACAGGATACAAATACGCTTTTTTTCTAGCCAAAAAAATTATAAAAAGTTTTACATAAAACTACAAGACAATAAACAAAATAACAGACTAGACTAATACTAGACACTGAAACTCCACTAACAAAGAACAGACTAGACCAGGGGTTCTCAAACTTTTTTTATACCACAACCCCATTTTATTTAGGATTTTTTTTGGCGACTCCACACTTAATGTATCGCACAATTTCAATGTGGAATTAAGGAATATCAAAATAAAAGCACATGTTGTTGAACTTGATCATGCATATTTATTAGAAAATGTAATTACAGCACTATGTTATCAATACACATTTATAAAACAAGGCATATTTAGCCAAAATATGTTGCCAGAACATCATTTTATTTAAAAAAAATTAAACACTGTCACCTACACACTGGGTCGCGACCTGTAGTTTGAGAACAGCTGGACTAGACTAATACTAGACACTGAAACTCCACTAACAAAGAACAGGATAAACTAATACTAGACACTGAAACTCCACTAACAAGAGTTCATACTACATCTAGAATACTGTAGGTCAGGGGTCTCAAACTCAATTTACCTGGCGGCCGCTGGAGATAGAATCTGGGTGAGGCTGGGCCGCATCAAATATTCCACAAAAAAAGGGTTTCAAGTATTCCCAAAAAAAGTACAACTGATCCAATCTTCTCACAAACTCACTAAAACCTCACAAACACCAGCAACTGAGCGTTCTCAGTGGTGTCAGTGGACTCATCCACAGCTATGGAAATGCACTGTGCATTTTTTTTTCTTTTCACAAAGCTGTTTAATCAAATCATCAGCCAGTATTTCAGTTATTCTGGTTGCTGTGCTATCTGAGGAGGATTTGCTTTTGTTTGCCTTCAAACATGGTCTCCATCACTTCAGTCATACATTATTTTATTATGTATGCATCAGAGAATGGCTTCTTGTGTTTAGCCAACACCCATGCCACTGAGTGAGGACTTGGTTGCTTTTTCTCGTTGTGACATAGCTTTAACAATAATTCTGCTTGCAGCTTGATATGATGATTTCATTCCATTTATTTTTGTGGTTCTTAGCACTGAATTTTCAGGAAAGGCTGCATCAAAATAACTGTGTTTTGTTTCGTAGTGGCGTTTCAAATTGCCACTCTTCACAAGAGCTACCGTTTCTTGGCATATTAGGCACATTGGTTTGGTGCTGGGAGCATGCACGCATATTTTTCAGTCCATTCAGCATGAGCATGCCATATTTTTCTACTAACTGCCTCCTGGCGAAACTAGGCTACTAGCTACATTTATCTTACGGAGATACTGTAAAACTGGGAACAAGGTTACTAGCTACAGTACCTGCAGATTAGACTACCAGTAGATGCACTGTCAACTCTCGCTCTGACTCGGACCCGCTGAAAGAGACAACACGCATTCCGTGAAAACCTGCCCTACTCTGCTCTGATTTCGCAGATTGTGGGTGGGGGGGGAGAAACGCTGACGGGATGCTGAATGTGATTGGACCAGAGTAGCCAGACAGACACAGACAGGCAGAGCACTGCTTGCAGAGGAGACAGCGGAGAATTTCGAGAATGCCTGCCATACGCACTGGATATATTTCCCTTCCACTTGGTATCACTCCGGAATCACGTTTCAACCAAGTCACTAACGTAACATTGCCGTCATGAGCCTATGGTAGCCTACAAGTGATAAAATAAATAAAACATCCAACTCGCACAATGACTTGGCAAAAAGTTGCGCGCGGGCCGTGCTAACACTAAACTTTGATGTCAAGTAGGGGGCCGCAAACTATCATCCATCGGGCCGCAATTGGCCCGCGGGCCGCGAGTTTGAGACCCCTGCGGTAGGTTAATGCAAATGATTCCGTTATTGTATGAAGCACATTCTCAGGGGCTCATACAGAACAAAGCATTTCACTGTGAAGCACATGTACGTTTATATGTGACAAATAAAAACAAACTTGAACTTGAAACTTGTAACCATATCTAGTTCTCAGCATTGTATTTTTTATCCTAATAAAGTAATAGAGGGATCTCATAATTAGCTTGACCTAATTATGATAGCTGAGATGACCTTGACATAATTATAATCCCTCCACCAATGGACAGAGTTATAGATAGGTATGATAATCAGACAGGTAATGAGCAGTGCTCATCAGGTAATAGCATAATGGTGCTCTGAATCTTTGTGTCATGCTTCATTATCTTCCTGTTTCCCATTCTAACCTATAAATAACCATTCCCTCTGTCCCTCTTTACTCTCCTTCTCTCTCTCCCTCCATTGTAAACTCTCATGTCCAGGGATGTGGTGGAGGGTAAACCCACCATAAACTCTCATGTCCAGGGATGTGGTGGAGGGTAAACCCACCATAAACTCTCATGTCCAGGGATGTGGTGGAGGGTAAACCCACCATAAACTCTCATGTCCAGGGATGTGGTGGAGGGTAAACCCACCATAAACTCTCATGTCCAGGGATGTGGTGGAGGGTAAACGCTCCTCAGTTTAACCACTTTTTTTTTTAAAGCTGATACTTAAAAGCACTGCTCACGTCCTCTGGTTGATCTTCAACCACCTCCTCACAGCTCCACCTTTATCCAGTCACACAGAATCTCAATCGTCTTCAGTCCGGGGAATCAATAAGCGGGTCGATGGGGTCGTTACGACTCCCATTTCATCAACTCAATCAACCTTTATGTCTATATATAAATCTTTAGATATAATTCTAGACCTTTCATGCTGTGGGCTCACTTAGAGTAGAATAATAAAACACCATGGTCTGTTTTAATCGATATTCCTCAATAGTTTGTCAGCGTCATAATGTAAGTAATTTCACACGTCATATTTTGCGCTTTTTTTCTCTCACTTGTTTGTCCTCGTCTACAGCAGTCAGTATACGTTGTCCTACATTGTTGTACTAGTACTTTGGTTTTCGTTTAAATTATTTTAATGAGTGGAACAGTATGGTTGTGATAAAAGCCAGGGTCCCCCCTCCCTCTCTCTCTCTCTCTCTCTCTCTCTCTCTCTCTCTCTCTCTCTCTCTCTCTCTCTCACACACACACTCTTTCTCTCTTCCTCTCTCTCACACACTCTCCCCTCCCTCTCTATCTCTCTCACACTCTCTCCCCTCCCTCTCTATCTCGTTCTCCCCTCCCTCTCTCTCTCTCCCCTCTCTCCCATCTTCTCTCCTTCTCTTTCCACCCCCACCACCATATCCTCCATAGTCAGAGTGTGAAATAGGGATACTGTTTTATCAAGGCATGTCAAAGTATACTAAGCCGATTAAAGGAGATATTTTGCTTCTGACTGTTTGAAGATCACCCTTATCAGTTTCTGCTCTTGTCAGAGTGGCCGTTTTAATTTGGGACAACTGATGCTAGCTCTTATACCCAGGACAGTAGAGCCATGTTTTTCAGAGCTAGAGGGGGATTACAGTTGGAGGAGAGGAAGAAAGGGAGAGAGAGAGAGAGAGAGTTAGAGAGAGAGAGAGAGAGAGAGAGAGAGAGAGAGAGAGAGAGAGAGAGAGAGAGAGAGAGAGAGAGAGAGAGAGAGAGAGAGAGAGAGAGAGAGAGCTGATAAGAGAGAAACAGATGGGGAACCAGTGAGAGAGACTGTGCAGGTCATTCAGAACAAATAACTACAATAATGAGTTAGCAAGTAAGTAATGAAGGAAGGGAAGAAGTAAAGCTTTATTTATTGAGCAGCTGTCAATGCAATTTAGCGACGACAACATGCTTCACAAACTCTAAGGTCAAAGTAGCCAAAGGTCAAAAAGAGCTAATGACAAAACAAAAACACAAAACCAAACAGTCTATAACAGGTTAGGAAAAGGCTTCGTAAAATAAGCAACCGAATCCCACAGTTATTACTGTTTGTGAAAGAGCGATATGAATATATGATAGCCTACTCTTGACATTGGAGTGGGTGCATGCTGGCTGCCTCATGCTCCTCTGCTGTTTCAAACACAGTCTTCATGTTCCCCTGGCTTTGTTCCCCAGCCTGTGTTTGACTCCAATTAGAGCCTGCTGAGGGCTTGACTTGACAGGAACAAAACATGTGCTTTTTTGAGTTGGAGCCGTTACCATGGAGATAATGACGGTCATTACTCGCCTCCCCACTGTTTGTCCACCTGTAGACGACACATGTCGTCTTCGGCATCTCACTCTCTGCTCTGTGTGTGTGTGTTTCTCTCTGTGTGTGTTTCTATGTGTGTGTGTTTTGTATGAATAATCAGGATTTCACAGGCTCCACCGCCTTCCTAGGGTTCACAGCCACAGGGTTTGTGGTGTTCCAGGGAAACAAGAGGATCCACCTGCTCAAATGGTAACTACTTATCCAGAGTCCATGATACATGTAACCCATTCAGTGATCCAGACAAGCACATGGGAAGCCCCACTTATATATTCTATCTAGACTAACTATACACTACAAGGTATATGCTAGCAGCAGTGTGTGTGGGTAATAAGTGTGCTTGTGTGGTCACTTGAGTCACCCTTGTCGCAGTTCTGGTCAAAAAGCCCTTTTTTTCCACGTGTGTTTGTGGATAGCGTTAGCTAGATTTGATGTATATGCCAAAAAAGTAGCTCAGTATCACATCTTGGACTCACATTACAATAATCCATGTTTGTTTTTTTAAAAACAATCACTATTAAGTGTGTGAACAACAACTGTCACACCTTTCACCCTAGTCGCAGAACTGGACAGGTTAGGGTTAGGGGGTTAGGGTTAGGGTTAGAGTTAGGGTTAGGGTAACCCTAACACCCTAACCCTAACACCCTAACCCCTAAACCTAACCCTAACCCTAATTTAAGAAATGGTTAAAATCCTGAAAATGAATAAATATTCATCATCATCATCATCATCATCATCATCATCATCATCATCATCATCATCATCATCATCATCATTCATTTATTCGTACATGGAATTACCACAGTCCAACAGTACATATTCATATAATTCACCAAATATTCACACGAAAAATATATGTTTTACTGAGATCGCAGTTTCGGTCACTAGGGAGACAGGTAGTGGGTGTTTTGAAGGTTGACTCGAGGGTTAAGGTGCTTAAGGTGTATGCTCATGTGATCATTCTCTCTCCATCTATCCGAGTGTATCCGTCAGTAGTCTGTCATCAGCCCATGCATTTTCAGTTGTAAAACCAATCAAAATCACTTGGTGTGAATGTGTTATATCACCAGGAAGTACTCAACCTCTACTGTCTTGAACTGTGAATGAGCACAATACTCTAAGTTACCATCCTTAGATAATAACGTTTGAAAACATTGTTCCTCTGAAAACGTCAAACAAACGAATATGGTTCTTTGTCTGAAGTACCCAATTAAGTAAACATGGATTTTTAATTGTATTTGCTGTGTTTTGTGGAAAGGATTAATGTAGTTGAATATACCCCACTGGTAAATATGGTACAGTATGATATGTTAAATAAAACGTTTGGGGCTTTACACCTTTACTGACTATATCATTTTGAATGTAACACACTCACCTCTCACTCTCCTGTATCCAATGCACACACTGTAGCATTATATGAAACATAACCCAGTTGCTACTGTATACAGTATTAACTTATTTATGATTTAATATTTCAGTGGTTCTCAAACTTTTTCTCAGATGACCCACATTTTGGAAGTAAGTTTTCTCCTAAGTCAAAACCAATAACTTCTGATAAAAAAAAACAAATAAATTTAGAGTCTTCTTGTAGTCTAACATAGCCTCACCTCAAGTTTTACGAGTGTGCTTAGTTCAACTGGAAGTCAGGATAAGGCAGTATTCCAAAATGAGTTTGAATGGAGCCAATAGGAACTGGTTGGTCATTGTCACAGTCATTGACCAATCATCATCCACCCCTCTAACCAGAGTTCCTTTTCATTGGCCTTTCATACTGTATCTCCACCTATTTTTAACAGTAAGGCAGGCGAGTTTCCATAATGCTTCAAAACAGATTGAGAGAACAGCTGGGATCATGTTTAATTTTCCCATGACCCAACTTTGGGTCGCAGACCAGACTTTAAAACACTTGAGGCTGTTGAAATTGCTGGTTTCAACGGTTCCCAACCCAAAAGCCTCTGATCTTAAACCTAGTATTAATACTGTTACGACCTAGAGCCAGTCTAGGCGTATGTAGAAATAACAGCACTGGTAGCTTACCCCCAACCTGTACACAAGAGCACAGGCTTTGGCGAACACTGTCTGTGCTCTCCTGAGCAGTGGTCAATCCGTTTACAGTTTTTATACGTTGGTTGCTCCAGTGACAAAACAAATACTGGTTTTCTAAGAAATGGTTTTCCAGTGCTGTCCCATGCATCGTTTTCTGTCTGGTGGTTAAATGGTTCAACTTCCTCGCGTGTCATTCCCCCGCTCCACGTCCTCGCTCTACTGCCCTCCTCTATAAACACCAGCTGAACTTGGTCATTAGTTGTGGCTCCCAGAGTGCACATGCACACTCATTCCCACTCATTTATCAATCAACTTGAGACCCAATTATTTCTCAATGAACTCAATGAAAAACAAAAGGCTACTGTCAGTTCATCACCACTAAAGCTACAGCTTGTTCTTCTAGCCCTTGTGCGCTGCTTATTTATTTATCTTATTTTGGTGTTAACAAAAACTCTGGGTCCGAATGTGTAACCCGGTGTGTAACTCAGTACCAACCACCCCAAAAAATAAGGATTATTATCCAGTTATATTATTGTACTTGGCCATCGCGTCCCGCTCTTAAGCCTATCGAGATATACCTCATCTCATGTACCTATTGTACTCCATCAACGAAAACAAAAATACGACCATCACCTGCCGGGCCCCGCCCCTATAGAGGCGTGCTCTATAAGATACTCGGCATGGTCACCAAACACTCTTCCTCTATTTTCGTTTCCATCATAAATCGGTCGCAAGGCGCCTTATGTAACTAGTTGTTATGAAAAGATTAGAGAAATTGCGTAATGTTGAATGCTTACCGGAGGTTTGCTTACCCCTGGAATCTTCGGGGCATGTTTCAGCGACACGTCAGGCCTATTCTGATGTTTCCTCATCTGGTGGCAGCAGGACAAGGAGCAGCGTGCAAGGTTTGGCTATCGAGCCGGCTTGTACACAGGTAGGCCCTGTGTCAACAGGCATTGATGTTGGTGTTAGTAATGCTGGTTTGTTTTGTTACACAACCATGTTGTGTGTCGGCGCCAGGGGCGGGATGGTTTGGTGAACGTTTCACTGCAGTGGACGGGTTCCGAGCGGTCCTGGAAGCGTGCTGCTAAACAACTAAGCTAAATGCTAATGCTAAATGCTAACACTACTGCTACGCTGTTCTAATGTCTCCGCCGTGGGATGTTGCCGCTTTTCCCTCCTCTTGCCCGGTTCATCAATGAAGGTCAGTCGGTAGCTAATGTGGGGGTTTTGCTGAGTCCTATTTTACCCTTTTTACGGGTAAATGGGTTGACAACAGGGTGGGCCATGGCTAGGTAGCCTAGCCAGGTAGTGTTACGGTAGTGAACGGTGTTCCCACCTGGAAGCCGATGCTTGAGGCTCGGCGGGTGGCAGTAGAGCTATACTACTGCAGGATGGGACTTAGCGGCGGCCCGTGTTGTGGCTCAACTGACTGTTTTCTGTCCATAGTAGCGTTGCTATAGTAGTGTAGTGGGCTACTGTTTTGTTCTGTCTCTCTGCTACGAGAATGTCTGTCTATGCTACAGCTTTCTCTCCTCTCAACCATTCATGCTGACGGCCAATCGGTGTCTATTGGGGGAGTAGTGCGGGGGGGGCTTTGTTTACCTTTTTTGGGTAAATGGGCTAAGGTCTAGGGCTGGTGTGCTGTTGTGAATATTATGAATGAATGCGGGACTGGTTCTCTCTGGTCCGCCTCCCCTTAATGTTGTGTACATGGGCTTGCTCATTCTACAGTATTTTCGTGGTGTTAGTTCTTTTATTCATTAACCCCTGCATGGTGCACACCACAATGGAGGTTGCTTTTTGCAACCACCACTGGTGCTCCGTGTTAACATCAGTCCTTTGCTTTTGACATTTTGAAACAGTGCCCCGCCCGGCCGACGCCATGGGTGGGTCGGCCTGGCGAGTGGCTGGTGGGCTGCTAAAGCCTGTACCACCACGGTATGGAATTGGCAGCGATTAGAACTGTGTTCGAATTGCTGTTTTTTCTATAAAAAAGAATGGTGTCTGGTGGCAGGGCCTTGAGGGCCAGCCGACGTCGACACATCGCGCGAGGTTGTTGACGTTATTAGCCGCAAGCTATAACCGCTCAGGGTTCCCCTCTCCGCAGGGGATTTTGGTCTTCTGCTGGAGCGCGGGCGGTATTGTCCTAGGCCCCACACCGCCTCACACCACGCAGCCAGATGAAGAGAGAGCACGGCCTCGTCAGCGGCGATGACGAGGCCCTCGACAGGCGGCCATGTTTTCCCCCGCCTGAGGTATCCTGGGCGTTGAATTGACAGGTGTCCACAAGGCCGACAGCCTTGGCGGCCGAGGGATCGGCCATATTGGATGGGCTCGGCTTGAACAACAAGCCGTCACCGTCCTGCCGCGAGCAGCCCGCTCTCCGATCACTCCCTCCCCCAACACCAGCGGAAAAAGGGGGCTCTGATTGTTTCCTTTGGCTGCGGGCCGCGTGCCTTCGTTGAAGCGCGGACGGCCCCACTTTTCGCTTCTCATGGGGACAGGGGCTGACACCCAGTTGATGGCTGAGCCTGGGTCTGTCCGTGAGAATGTTGTGCTGTCAAGCGGCTCCCACACCATAAGCTGTGTTGGTTGAGCCTGGTGTTACGTCTGTCAACTATAAGTGTTGTCAGCAGGGGGGCTCGAAACCTTTTGAGGCACACAGTGCGGGCTTCCCCGGCCTCGCCTTCGCCAGGCCAGGTATCATGTTGGTGCCTCCCACTCCTGAAAGATTGGCAGTGGTCTCGCAGGCACGCGTGATTTGGGTGGTAGTAATATCACTGCAGGGCTACGGTGTGTAGGAACCCATGGGGTCCTCACGCCTTGCATGTCCGGCTGCAGAACAACTCCTCAACATGTTCTGGAGGGGTGTTCAGTGGGGGGGCTTTTGTCACCTAGATTGATGTCAGCTTCCCCCGTATCAAACCGGCCCTTTCTGTCGGGGTCCCCCCCTTGGGTGCGATTGCCTTGTGGGTAGTGTCAGGTTCCGACCCGACTCCACGGAACGCTCTGCTCGCAAGGGTCCAGGGTTGGCTACGCACAGCGGGTGGGACCGGGCCGACTATCTACAGTTCCTGGCGGACCTGCGCCACATGGCGGCGGGTGCGTTGGGAGTGTCATCACATATGACTACGGCAGTACCATATGTCAAGGTGGATGGAGAGAACGCTGAGGCGGGGACTTGTGTTTACACAACCCCACCCGTTTTCAGGTTTGGTACAGACCCTATTGTCAGGGTCACCTGCAGTGAAAGCTCTGGTCAACGAGATCCAATCTCTGTGGACGAAGCAAGCCATCGTCGTGGCGTTCTCCTCCCGATGTTCTCTGGTGCCTGAGAAATCGGGAGGGGGGGGTGTCAGACCCATGCTGGACCTGTCCCATGGGAAGGTTCAGCATTTTTTGGATCGTCTCCTACCTGTTGAACACTGTCAGGTGGGGGTCTGGTTCTCCTCCATAGACCTGTAGGATGCGTATTTGCATCTCCGATCTTCCATCCTAGGGCTTACCTACGCTTCCTTTGCAGGGTTAGTGTATGAGTACCAGAGGCTGCGGTTCAGTTTTCTCTGGCTCCCCGCATCTTCACCAAGTGCGTGGAGGCCGCACTGGGGCCTCTGCGTCGTCAGGGGTTACGAAGTGTATTCTGCCCTGACGACGTTCTGGTCCTTCGCGGTCAAGGTGGATCGTCGGGTCTCGTACCAGGCAGGTCCCTACCAGCCTGGGGTTTGCTGTAGACTGGAAGTAGAGTACTCCTCTTCCCAGTCGACGGTTGGAGTGCTATGGGCATCCCTCTCAGAGCGTGTTGTCGACACGCTCGGGAGGTTCCGTCCTAGGACGGTTACGGCACTGTCTCACGTCACGTTTTTCACCGACGCCTCCCTCGCTGGTGACGCGTCGGGCCAACGCAGTAGGGGGCAGCTGGCAAACCATGCTGCCCGGTCTGCGCTACGTTCAATGTGTTGGTATTGAAAGCGGTCCTTCTGGTCCTCAAACGGTGTTGATCAGGACGGACAATACGACGTCAGTGTCGTATATGACAGACAGGGAGGAGTACGCTCCCCCCGTCTGCACCAGGCGGCGGGCGGCTGGCTATGGGCGTCCTCCATCTGCGCGGCCTGAGGGCTCCCCACATCCCCGGCAGGGTGAATGTGGGTACAGGTGTACTGTCGCGGGGCGGTCCTCATCCTGACGGGTGGGGATTAAGATAAGATAAGATAAGATAAGATATTCCTTTATTGATCCCCTTGGGGAAATTCAGGCATCATAGCAGCATGGGGGAGGGGGGGGGGGTACAGGTAGTAAAACAACAACACAGTGTACAGGTAGTAAAAACAACACAGGCAGTGTAAACAATTTGGTCAATATGGTCAATATAATTTACTATCTGACTAGCTGAAGAATTATTCACATTATTCACAGTGTCACATAAGGTGCAGTATGCATAAGGTAGTGTTATAATTTACTATCTACTGAGTATACATTATTCACAGTATCACGGTATCCACTGAAATATACATTATTCACAGTATCACAGTATCCACATAAGGTGCAGTAAGCCTAAGGTAGTGTAGGTTGTCCTCCTTGGGTTCCTATAAGTCCCAGGTCAATGTCTGGTAGCAGTCGCTGTCGCTGCCCCCTGTTGTGGAGCCTGGAGGCTGCTAGTCGCTGCCGACTGTTGTGGAGCCTGATGGCCGCTGGTATAAAGGACTGTCCGAGGCGGTTAGTTGAGTGTCGTGGTGGAATGAGTCTGTGGCTGAACGAGCTTCTCATCTTGACTAGCTCGTTGTAGAGGGGGTGGTAGGGGTTCTCCATGATGGCAGCCAGCTTCCTTATCATCCCCCTCTCTGCCATCACCTCAAGTCTAGGTAGCTCGACTCCCACCACGCAGCTAGCCTTCCTCACCAGCTTGTTGAGCTTGTTGGTGTCCCTTGAGTTGATGTAGCCTCCCCAGCATGCCACAGCATAGAAGAGGATGCTGGCCACAACAGACTGGTAAAAAGACTGCAGCAGTCTGTTGCACACATTGAAGGACCTGAGTCTCCTCAGGAAGAACAGCCTGCTCTGTCCCTTCCTGTAGAGGGCCTCTGTGTTATCCGACCAGTCCAGTTTATTGTTCAGGTGTACCCCAAGGAACTTGTATGAGTCCACCATCTCCACATCCACCCCTCGGATGGAGATGGGAATCGGGGGGGGCCTCTTCTTGCCCCTCCGGAAGTCCACCACCAGCTCCTTGGTCTTACTGGTGTTGAGTTGGAGGTGGTTGCTGTCGCTCCACCCCACGAAGCTCTCCACCAGGGCTCTGTACTCCTCCTCATCATCGTCGGTGATGTAGCTTACGATGGAGGAGTCGTCTGAGAACTTCTGCAGGTGACACCCGCTTGAGTTGCGGCAGAAGTCTGAGGTGTAGAGGGTGAAGAGGAAGGGTGACAGCACAGTTCCTTGGGGGGCGCCGGTGTTGCTCACCAGTACGTCAGACTGACTGTCCTTTAGTCTGACGTACTGTGGCCTCTCAGTGAGGTAATCCTTGATCCAGGCCACCAAGCCGTGCTCCAGCTGCATCGCGGAGAGCTTCTCCGCTAGCAGTGACGGCTGGATGGTGTTGAAGGCGCTGGAGAAATCAAAGAACATAATCCTCACTGAGCTGCGCGGCTTCTCCAGGTGCGTGCACGCTCTGTGGAGCATGTAGATGATGGCATCCTCCACCCCGATGTTTGCCTGGTATGCAAACTGCAGGGGGTCGAGGGAGTCACGCACCAGGGGCTTGAGGTGTTGCAGGACCAGTCTCTCAAACGTCTTCATGACGTGTGACGTCAGAGCGACTGGCCTGTAGTCGTTGAGGGTGCTGGGACGTCCCTTCTTGGGCACCGGGACAATGCAGGAGGTCTTCCAGAGCTGGGGCACCCTCTCCAGCCTCAGGGAGAGGTTGAAAAGATGCTGGAGCGGTGCTGCCAGCTGCTCCGCACATACTTTGAGCACCCTGGGATTGGTGTTGTCCGGTCCTCTGGCCTTGTTTATACTAATCCTGGAGAGCTGCCTACTGACCTGACTGCTTGTGATCGTCAGGGTTGGGGGTGGTAGGCAGCCTGTTGATGTTGGCGGTGGGGTGCCGGTGCTGATGGGTGTGGGTGGGTGGGGGGTGGGGGGGCTGTTTTGTAGGTGTGATCTGGTGCTGGTGTCGATGGGTGGGGGGAGGGGTGTGGGGAGGCCACTCTGGTCAAAGCGGTTGAAAAACGAGTTGAACTCGTTTGCACGCTCTGGCGGGCCCTCAACAGCTGTGCCCTGCTGTTTGAAACCAGTGATCTTCCTGACCCCCGCCCACACCTCCCTGGTGTTGTTGGCCTGTAGTCTGCCCTCCAGCCTGTCCTTGTAGCTGACCTTGGCTGCCCTTAGCTCTTTTTTGAGCTCCCTTTGGACAGCCCTGGCCTGCTCAGTGTCCCCTGCCATGAAGGCCCTCTTTTTCCTGTTTAGCAGGTGTTTAATGTCCTTGCTAATCCAGGGTTTATTGTTTGAAAAGCAGCGTACCTTCTTTGTGGGTACGATGCTCTCCTCACAGAACCTGATGTAGTCTGTGATGCAGTGGGATAGTCCATCAATGTCATCACCATGGGCCCTCTCAAACATGTCCCAGTCTGTCGACCTGAAACACTCCTGTAGCTCCTCCTCGACGTCGTCAGACCACTGTGGGACAGACATGGTGGTCGGAGGCTGTCTCTTAATGAGAGGCGTGTATGTGGATACAAGCCTCACAAGGTTGTGGTCTGACTGGCCGAGGGGGGGCAGGGAAGTCGCACTGAAGGCCTCCTTCACGTTAGCATACAGGAGGTCCAGTGTTTTGTCTCCCCTGGTTTTGCAGGTGACATACTGGGTGAAGTTTGTCAGGGTCTTGTTCAGTCTGACATGATTGAAGTCCCCATTGATAAAAATAAATGCATCCGGGTGTTTTGTCTGAAGCGCCGCGACAGTGGAGTGTATGACGTCACTCGCCTGCGCCGCCGCCGCGCTGGGTGGGATGTAAACAGTCAGAGCCAGGATGTGTGTTATTTCTCGCGGTAAATAGTATGGCCGCAGACTCAGTGCCAATAGTTCAATGTCGGGGGCACAGATACGTTCCTTAATGGTGATGTGTCCCGGGTGGCACCATTTGGAGTTAACAAAGACAACAAGCCCTCCGCCTCTCCGCTTGCCGCTCTGTTTACCCCGATCGGCACGCACCAGCGTGAAGCCCTCCTGTTCGATTGCACTGTCCGGGATGTTATCGTTCAGCCAGGATTCTGTAAAGCACAGTAGGCTTGCCTCTTTGTACTCACGCTGGTTGTTCATCAGGGCTGAGAGCTCGTCCGCCGGTGTTGTTGTTGTTGTTGTTATTGTTGTTGTTGTCCTGCCGCGGGTAAACCAGCCCGCCGGTGTTCTTGTCCATTGTTCAGCTGTGCTCGACCGAACTTGCCTAACTCAGCTAACTTCACAGAAGTTGTTACTAATGCCTTAACTTGGTCTAAAGCAACGCACAGTCACTTAGACACCTATTAACACTTTGAGCGCCACGCCTGGTTTTCCGTTTTACCGGCTGAATGCCACCATCGGCGCCAATGTTAACGTTAATATCGCCTAATCTATGTTTTAAATTATGGCTATGTGTCTAATCTGCCCATCGCATTATCAAAGACTATTTTCCAGTCAGTGCTGTCAAGGCAGATTGTTTTTTTATCGCGTCGTTTCCGTTTTAGAGCATTTAGAAAAGCCCCCGTTTTGATATAAAAAACAGCTCATTCTGGAGCATTCTATGAAAATCGTCTTTTAGTGGAATATTCCACAACGTTGATATTCGTCTGCCTTTTTATGAATCGTTTTCAAATAAACGCTAGATGATCAATATTATACGTGCACGCAAGCACATTACGGCCGCGCGCGGATAATCGCCCCGTTGATTTCCTCACGGACTTTTACAGTGAAACCGAAAGAAGACATTTCACAAAACAGCTTATAACTTCATCAAACTTACTCTGATTATCCTAACACTGATAACATAGAGTCCTTACCTGACATCAGATGGTATCCAACTGGTATATTCCAATTCCTGATCACCATTCGAAAAAATCGATACGTGTATGGATCCAACGCGATACTGTAGATCTCCATGATCCGCGGGGATCTGAGGTTCCAGAATGAACTGTGGTAACCCCGGCTGGATCAGTGAACTGGAAAATGTGGAGTACCGGATTTTTTTCCCCATTCATTTTCATTGAGTCCATTCCAAAATCACTTATGTCATCTGGGAGACGACAGGGGGCGCTTTTTTCCACAGTGATCACCGGCGCCCCTCGGCTATACTCGGGTAGGCTCGGGTGATGCAATAATTTTTCAGATCGCTAAAAAAAAAAAAAAAAAAAAATCCGAGAAATCTCATGAGTGGCTAGCAACCACCTATAAAAAAACCCGAGAAATCTTGTGAGTGTCACGGAAAGTGTTAAGTAAGTATAATCACAAAAAGAAATAAGTAAGAAAGTAGTAAACGGGATAAGAAGTAAAGGGGGTGGGAGCTGCTATGAAAAGGCTGCCACTCTCCTCGGCGCCACTATGTCAGAACATACGTCCGGGCATAGCCAGGCAGGTCTGGGACCGATGCCGTGCCGCCTGGGATTCTTTCCCCATACATCTGTTAGGTCAGTTGTTGGGACGGGTACGCCACTGTCGCGCTTATGCAGGCAGATGGCGTATGTTCCAAGAGTGGTGTAAGGCGGGAGCAGGGACCGGTGTCCTGCCCCCTGGATACTGTCCTTGTTACCTCCAGTCTCTCCTTGATAGACTGTCGGCTTCGACGGTGAGGGTATATGCAGCAGCTATATCCTCTTATCATGAGGGTTTTGAGGGTGATGTTTGTTCAGCCACCCTCTTGTGAAGCGTTTCCTGCTTGGCGCCCGACGCGTTAAGCCGGTAAAACGCTCTTTGGCTCCGAGTTGGGATCTTCAATTGGTCCTCGGTCGGTTGTCCTTGGCCCTGTTTGAGCCTCTTGAGCAAGTGCCGTTGGAACAGCTGTCGTTCAAGACCGCGTTCTTGCTGGCCGTCACCTCCGCTGAACGCGTGGGTGTGCTTTGTGCTCTCTCGGTACGACCAGAGTGCCTGTCTTTCATTCCGATTGCGGTGCCACTCTGCGGCCTAATCCTGCCTTCGTGCCTAAAAATATCCGGAGTTCTTCCGCTCCAGGGATATTGTGGTTCAGGCGTTTCATCCGCCTCCTCACCCTAGTGAGTTAGATGCAGGCCTTCACCTGTCATGTCCGGTCCGTGCTTTGGGAATTTACCTCAGCTGTACTCAGGACCTCAGGGTCACCGATCAGCTTTTTGTCTGTCACGGTGGTTCTCATGCCGGTAAGGCACTATCGAAACAGCGCCTGTCCCATTGGTTGTGCGAGGGCATTGCCCTCTGCTACACGTTGGCCAGGCTGGATCCCCCTGGGGGCGTCAGGGCGCACTCCACTCGCGGGGTGGCAGCCTCTGCCGCTCTACTGGGTGGGGCCTCGGGGGAGGACATCTGTGCTGCAGCCTCATGGTCCTCCCTGGGCCCCTTTGTAAGGTTTTACCTCATGGACATGACCGGGGGTTCTGTCTCCCAGGCGGTTCTGGGGTCTGTGGCCTTTCCTGCTTTCCGTCGTTTGGTAGGGTAGCAGGAGTGTGTGGGTATGGGCCACAGTGTGTTAAGTTTTTAGTTAGTTTAGTTTCATTATTTTATTTTTTATTTTTTATTTTTTTTCACACGTGGTTCCGCCTGTGCTGTGTGTTCAAGGGGTTCTAGTTCCCTCTTGCTCGCACTCGGGTGGAGTTGACTGCGCCCCCCCTTCATTAGGAAGGATGGGGTGACGGGACTCCCCAACCCCTTGATGTGGGCTTACGGGTCCTCAGGGGGTACATCTGTCGGGCCTCGCGTCTGCTCTACCCCATATCTCGATAGGCTTAAGAGCGGGACGCGATGGCCAAGTACGATAATATAACGACAGGTTATGTATATAACCTAGTTATATGAGTACTGGCTTGGGAAATCTTTTCCTGGAAACGGGTTTTTTGCGAGGAAGAGTGTTTGACCATGCCGAGTATCTTATAGAGCACGCCTCTATAGGGGCGGGGCCCGGCAGGTGATGGGCGTATTTTTGTTTTCGTTGATGGAGTACAATAGGTACATGAGATGAGGTATATCTCGATAGGCTTAAGAGCGGGACGCTTAGCCAGTACTCATATAACTAGGTTATATACATAACCTGTCGTTTTGTTTTGTACTTCATTACTAACTTATTAGCTCATCATAACCAGTACCCATATCAAACATTATTTTATATGGTCCCTATATGGCCCCAAGACACAATATACATATTTTTTCAATCAAAAATAGGATTATATTCACTCATGCTGTTCCCCATATTGAAGAAAATGCGTAAATATTTATGCAATCTGACTATAACAGGCTAATATATGAAGACACTTTATTGAGTAAACTGCTTTGTGGGTTTTAGAACTGTATTATGGAAATAAATCAAGGAACAAAACAACTCCACCTCCCAATCACTCTCTTAATTCTCTCCCTCTCCACCTCCCTATCACTCTCTTCCTTCTCTCCCTCTCCCTCTCCCTATCACTCTCTTAATTCTCTCCCTCTCCACCTCCTTATCACTGTCTTCTTCCTCTCCCTCTCCACCTCCCTATCACTGTCTTCTTCCTCACCCTCTCCACCTCCCTATCACTCTCTTCTTCCCCCCCCTCTCCCCCTCCCTATCACTCTTCTTCCTCTCCCTCTCCACCTCCATATCACTCTCTTCTTCCTCTCCACCTCCACCTCCATATCACTCTCTTCTTCATCCCCCTCTCCACCTCCCTAGCACTCTTCTTCCTCTCCACCTCCCTATCACTGTATTCTTCCTCTCCCTCTCCATCTCCCTATCACTCTCTTCTTCCTCTTCCTCTCCACCTCCCTATCACTAGTTCAAGTTCTTTAATAGTTGTCATACAGAAGTACAGAATACTTTCATACAAAATGCTTCTTACTGTTACGCTCCAGAGACTGTGCTAGACAAGATAGTATCAAATAACATAATATAGCATGTAATTTAGAAGAAGAAAAATGAGGTCACAGTGTTCGGTATAGACATATGTACAATGTTCTGAGTTACCATATAATATACAATACTATGCAGTGTACTAATGTACAGTACTATCTAGTGCAAAGCAGAAATGGGATGAGGTACAATTTTAGGTACAATTTACAGTAAGGTGTACGAGTTGTAGTGCAATCCTTCATCAATAAATATAAAGTGTGGGGAGTGGGTGCTACAGTGTGTTTGTTTAAAGTGGGTGTGTGCTATAAAGTGTGTGGAGTGGGTGCTACAGTGTGTTTGTTTAAAGTGAGTGTGTGCGTGTGGATGTGTGTGCTATGTGCGTTTGGTGGTTGTTGTTGTGTAGTGTTCATTCATTGTTCGTTTAGCAGCCTGATGGCCTGGGGATAGAAGCTTCTTCTGAGTCTTTCTGTGCTCGCCTTGAGACTCCGGTATCGCTTGCCTGACCGCAGCAGTTCAAAGAGGCAGTTGTTCGGGTGACTGGGGTCTTTAATGATTCTCTTAGCCTTGCCCTTGCAACGCTTGTTGTAAATGTTCTGGAGGGTGGGGAGCCCCCCTCCAATTGTGCGTTCGGCTGAACGTGTCACTCTTTGTAGTCTGCTTCGGTCTTGTGCAGTGCTATTCCCAAACCAGGAGGTGATGTTGCCGGTCAAGATGCTCTCTATTGTACATGAGTAGAAGTTCTTAAGGATCTTCTGACTGACTTGGAACTTCCTTAGGCGCCTGAGGAAGTAGAGGCGTTGTCGTGCCTTCTTCACAACACTGTCAATGTGTGTGGTCCATGTCAAGTCCTCGGATATGTAGGCTCCGAGGTACTTAAAGCTGTTGACTCTCTCAACCGGTGCCCCGTCGATGCTGAGGGGGCTGTAGTCCTTGACCCCCGACCTCCTGAAGTCCACAATCATCTCCTTTGTTTTGCTGACGTTCAGGGAGAGGCTGTTTTCCTGGCACCATCCCGCCAGGACCTTGACCTCTTCCAGGTAGGCCCTCTCGTCGTTGGCAGAGATCAGGCCTCCCTCTCCACCTCCCTATCACTATCTTCTTCCTCCCCCTCTCCACCTCCCTATCACTATCTTCTTCCTCTCCCTCTCCACATCCATATAACTCTCTTACTCCTCTCCCTCTCCACCTCCCTATTACACTCTTCCTCCTCTCCACCTCCCTATCACTCTGTTATTCTTCCTATCCACCTCCCTATCACTCTGTTCCTCTCCCTCTCCACCTCCCTATCACTCTGTTCCTCTCCCTATCCACCTCCCTATCACTCTGTTCCTCTCCCTCTCCACCTCCATATCACTCTGTTCCTCTCCCTCTCCACCTCCCTATCACTCTGTTCTTCTTCCTATCCACCTCCCTATCACTCTGTTCCTCTCCCTATCCACCTCCCTATCACTCTGTTCCTCTCCCTATCCACCTCCCTATCACTCTGTTCCTCTCCCTCTCCACCACCCTATCACTATTCTTCCTCTCCCTCTCCACTTCCCTATAACTCTCTTCCTCCTCCCCCTCTCCACCTCCCTATCACTCTGTTCCTCTCCCTCTCCACCTCCCTATAACTCTTCCTCATCTCCCTCTCCACCTCCCTATCACTCTCCCTCTCCACCTCCCTATAACTCTTCCTCATCTCCCTCTCCACCTCCATATAACTCTCCCTCTCCACCTCCCTATAACTCTTCCTCATCTCCCTGTTAGGGTTTGTAACCGACCCCAAGCGCAACGGCACAGAGAGAGTTGTTTCAGAGTTAGCCAAAAACAAGGGCGTGTTTATTCTCAGAGTCACAAGATTGAATTAGGTGGAGAACAGAACAAACGGGGAATCTGGCATGTGAAGAATGTTTGCGGCTCTGCAGATCCTCCCAGAAGGTGATGGTGAGGAATTTGCTTGTGACGTCTGAGCCGCTCTGCAGATCCCCCCAGCATACACTCCAGGTGGAAACGGAGGGGGAGAGAGAAATCCCAGTTAGCTCAGCGCACAACAGAAACAGAGAGGTGACTGATCCAAACAAATATCCAAGTGACTTGATCTTCGTGTGATACACACAGTTAGCAGAGTCCAGAGAAAAAACAATACGGTAATCCAAGGTGTAAATCCAACAACAAAAAATAGGTGAGAACAGTATAACAAAAACGGGATCTCTTCGGTGTTTCACAAACACACAAAAAACGAGTGATCCAAAAAGAACTGTTTCCAAAAACTCACCAGAGCGCAACGCGTAAAGCGGGCAGATAAACGAGGCGTATCTTCGTACGGGGAATCAGGTTCTCCAACAGGGATACTTCACGAGAGTCCTGGGGAGCAACAGACAGCGACGGGAAAGAAAGGCAGATGCAGGGAATATTCAAAACGATCCAACATCGATATTAGGGAGATCAGGGTATATAAAGCCACGGGGCGCAAATGACAAGCTGTGACAGCTGCGGGATGAAATTGATCATTGCTCCAGAAGCGTGTGGTGGGGAGAGCACCAATCAACACGGCATCTTACAGGAAAGAAGCGTGAGGCGGGGAATGCAATTAATTAACAAAATACCTTAAAGGAACGGAGCGAGTGGGTGGGGAGCGGACAAAACCTCACACTCCCTCTCCACCTCCCTATCACTATCCCTCTCCACCTCCCTATAACTCTTCCTCATCTCCCTCTCCACCTCCCTATCACTCTCCCTCTCCACCTCCCTATAACTCTTCCTCATCTCCCTCTCCACCTCCCTATCACTCTCCCTCTCCACCTCCCTATAAAAAAAACGAGATGGCAATTATTGCATTTTAGATTCTTGAAACGGGTCCGTTCGGACCCTAACACCACACAAGGGCTAGAGGTTTCAGCTTTGACCACCTGCTACAGCCGCAGTATGTCTACTGTCCTCCAAACAGCCGTCCAGGTTATACATGATTCAAACCTTTATTGCCTCCTGCAGGGCTGATGTCAGCAAGCTGAAGTTCGAGGGGAAAACCTTCTATGTCATCGGAATTCAGAAGGAGGTGAGTGCAGTACCCCTCCTGTGTGTGCGTACGTGTCTCTCTGTGTGTGTGTATATGTGTGTGTGTGTGTGTGTGTGTGTGTGTGTGTGTGTGTGTGTGTGTGTGCGTGTGTGTGCGCGCGTGTGTGTGCGTACGTGTGTGTGTGCGTACGCGCGTGTGTGTGTGTGTGTGTATGTGTGTGTTTGTGTGTGTGTGTGTGGGTTAGGGCTGGGCGATAAAACGATAACGATGATTATCGCGATATATTTTAATAATCAATATCGATTGATAATAAATAAAAAATCAATTTTTTTTTTTTTTTGTGACCTGCAACAGGGCAGTTTTAAAACCAGAGACAGTGGACAGACTTGTCTTTCTTGCCTGCAACTTAAAGTAATGGCTTTGCTTGTCCAAATGACAATACTGACCAAATTGAGATTTATTTTTCTCTTGTCCATTTATTTTGTTTGCTTTCTAATTTAAAATACAGTTTGAAACCGTCTGTACACAGTAGGCTATGTGTGCTAGCAGAGCTAGTCTCCAGTCACGAGTCATGGTGCACATGTGCGGTGGTTTGTCCACCAAAAAAGCGCCAAAATATAGAAAATAAACTAGCAGAGCCAGAACTGTTCAACTCCCCTGGAGCCACAGCCAGCAGAGAAGCTTGTTTACTTTCGCTTTCAAACCAGCTGCAGCCTGAGAACTGGAGTGTGAGGGGCTGTAACACTAAAGATGGCGGCAACGACAAAGAATTGCTGCAAAATAAACATACATCTGTTGTTTAATTTTTTTTTTAAATACTTATAACAATATCGATAATTATAGATATCGAGTGATATGATATCGTTATCGATATTACCATTGCCTACAAAGAATGGTGAGTTATATGCTGTAGATCCTGCTGTGTGGTCTTCCCAGCATGATGATGATGATGATGATGATGATGATGATGATGATGATGATGATGATGATGATGATGATGAATGGTGGTTCTAAAACACTCCTGACATTATCATGTTGAGCTATTACCCACCAGCTGGGTCCTTCTGGGAGAGGAGATCACAATGATTATGTGTAGTAGATATTTTTTGTCTTGTCTGACTAATAGGGCAAATAAACAATATGCATCTTACTTAGTAGAGCCTTCGGTGAACATACAAGCGTCAGTGTTATGACTGAAAATCGCAAGACACTTCTGTTTTTTGGAAGTCTGAATTAAGGTGTCGTTGCGTCAAAATGACACCATCAACCCCGGGGTGATATTTTAGAAATGTGAAAACAATTAGAATAGAGGCTGGGAATAGAGACTCACCAACTGTTTTCATTTTAGTAAAATATTCACTTTGACATTCAGTGGTCACTTTGGTGCAGTGAGTCCTGATGTCCAGACTTATACTAACACAGCTACACAGTACACTGGTACACAGTCTGTAGACACATCATTTATGTTCATAAGACTACTAAATGACATGTAGGTTATGGTGCTTGGTGGTAACAGCTACTAGTGCTCTCTTAGTGCTTTGTTTCTTTGTTTCTTTGTTTCTTTCTTTCTTTCTTTCTTTCTTTCTTTCTTTCTTTCTTTCTTTCTTTCTTTCTTTCTTTCTTTCTTTCTTTCTTTCTTTCTTTCTTTCTTTCTTTCTTTCTTTCTTTGTTTCTTTCTTTCTTTGTTTCTTTCTTCCTGTCTTTCTTTCTTTGTTTCTTTGTTTCTGTCTTTCTTTCTTTCTTTCTTTCTTTCTTTCTTTCTTTCTTTCTTTCTTTCTTTCTTTCTTTCTTTCTTTCTTTCTTTCTTTCTTTCTTTCTTTCTTTCTTTCTTTCTTTCTCAGTCTGGATAGTTCAGTTTGTATCAATGTGATCCTGTTGTGAGTCATACTGGTATAACATGAGATGAATGTATCAGGATGTGAAGACAGGCTACTCATGTGTGTCTATGGAATCCTCTGTGTGTATCGTTACCGTCGCACATACTGTATGTGTGTGTGTGTGTCTCTGTGTGTGTGTGTGTGTGTGTGTGTGTGTGTGTGTGTGTGTGTGTGTGTGTGTGTGTGTGTGTGTGTGTGTGTGTGTGTGTGTGTGTGTGTGTGTGTGTGTGTGTGTGTGTGTGTGTGTGTGTGTGTGTGTGTGTAACGACATGTCACTGTTGCAGATCTCTCTAACAGGCAGGATGCACTGTAACACAATGGTGGGTGTACCACGCCTTGTCTCATCCCTAACACTATCTTCCTAAAACTATGTCCCAAAGGCAAAGACAATGAACTCAAAATAAGGGAGCGGCTACATTGATCCATCAAAACAGACGGGAGGTACTGTTGTCCGCTGGTTTGTTTTTTAGAACCTAGCTAACATAATCGCACATTTGCAGAAACAACAGCTTTGCTAACGGACGGTGATCAGTCAGTTCCAACATTTCATCCTCTCCAAACTTTTCTGTCTGTCAAAACGGATACAAATCTGGGCGGAGACAGACTCATCACCAGACTTGTCTAACAAATGGATTATGTCCTCATTGAAAAATAATTCCAAACAGACGTAGACGGACAGGCACAATGGATCACTGTAGCCGGGCCCTAACCTAAAGTCTCTTTCAATTGAGGTGGTCTCTGACACAGATTAGACTGATCTGAGACATTAACTAACTTTTTTTTTTTTTGTTTTTTTTAACAAACTTCTGTGTGATATGTTTAGCCAAACATCTGACTTACTACAGACTAACTGACGGTATGTCTCTGGGAAAACCGTTCCCATGGAGAAGGAGGAATCTTGCATTTGGGACACAGATCACTCATGTATGTCAGATACCTCATCTGTAAATATAATTTGGGATAATGCTATCAGATAACGTGGAGCTACAGTAGATTTGGAGCAACAAGACAAACAAAAGTTTATTTTACCAACCTCAAAATGAACGTAATTATGTGACATCTTCCATGTTTAGAATTGGCCTTTTTTTGCTGACCACACCATCCTTATAGATGCAGTTCGTATGTCTCCAAGCAAGCGGCGCTGCAGGTTGAAATTAGTTGTACAGGTAGACACCAGATTTTAAAAGCACTCTTAATGAAAATATTGTCTTATCATTACATGCTTGTCTATTCATTCCTCTCTATTCATGATGATGATTTAAAGGGGACATATTATAGGAAATAGTTTTTTGTGTCTTTGTATGGCTTTGGTGATCTATAATGTTATTTAGGTGCTTGGGAAAACATAGGTACTCCTTGACATTTGGCCAGGGGTTGGAGTCTTCATATTAACACGCCTAAACAAGCTGTTCAGAAATATTGCTCTTTTCTGATGCCACAATGGCAACACAAGCAATGAATTAGCTTGGATTAATCAATTATCTGTGCTGTCAAATGTATTTTACTCTTGGGTGTGGAGTAATTAAATCATTCATTTAGAATTAGGTGTGTGCTGCACCCTTTTCAAACAAGGAGGATGAGAAGAAATATCTTTAATAACTGTGTGCATTGTACATTTATGAAATTAGACTGTGGCCTTTTACATAGTTCTAGTAAGTAAAACACTTACTTCCTATTTGAGCTCACGGGCAATTCCACTGTGGGTTTCATGCTTTGGAAAGGGTTTTCCTTGTCCAGGCCAAATCCATGAGGTTATTAATAGCCGAGGAAGCAATTCCCAAGAAAAAAGAACATACTGCAGGTTTAATAAATATTGTAGTGTTTACAATCTTACAAACTGCATCTTCAAGGTACCTTGTTCTATTCTGAAAATATGATGCAGGGGGAACCAGACCCTCTCATCCTATTGGTCATTGGCTCTGCCTGTACTGTAGTCACACCGCCATTGGCTTCTCATCTGTTCCTGTCTCCGCCCTGAGATCTGGAGGTGTGCTGGCCCTGCTTTCTTATAAATGCCATATGAATCAAGCTGTCTTTGTGTGACATGCTGTTCTAGTATGCTGCTTTTAACATCTACCACCATACCACACACACACACACACACACACACACACACACACACACACACACACACTGAACACACACTGAACACACAAATTACAGGTGTAGGCTATAATCTATGGATTTAAAGTACTGGTGCAATGGAAATACATATTTTTCATAATGTTGCCCACTAACTGCCTCTTCACTATCTGCCTGGATATCCCTCTTGGAGTGCCGCTACCTTTGTGACTGGGTTTGAAAGTATCATTATTTTCCATCTTTATGTTGATTAACACAACACCATTTTTGTATCTTCCTAGCTGTGTGAATATTCCAAATATTTTGCTAAATTAGAACTCCCAATGCGTTGCGTCAGCACTCAGCTGTCACACCCGGCGTGAAAAACAACCAACAGTAACTCTTGGAACTCAAAATGTAATACAGTAATTGCCTATTTCAACATGGAATATATAGTCTACATACTGGATGTCAAAAATCGGGTACTTTCGATGCTTTAAAATGTAGTATCTCGTCCGTTGGTCTCTCTACTACCATGGCAACAAGAATGCTCAATCCCAGCCCCCACCTCCTTGCTTAAATTTGTTAGACTGTCCAATGAGTGTGGGGAGGGGGTTTGTTTCTCATAATCCTTTCTAAAGAATGTTGCTCCTACAAGATTTAACACTACATTAATATTTACTAACCACCGTTTAAACAAAATAGCTATAGGCTACTGAGAAATGTGATTTCCATTGCACTTATACTTCATGTCAAAGCTGAATTCCTAATGATCTTTTCTGAACGTGTCGTGGCCTTGACTTCTCAAAAAGTATTGGACGCAAAGACTGCCTCTTGCGGCTTCTCCTCCAATGAGCTTTGGGAATTGTGCAAGGTCAGAGGTCACATTATGTGTTTAATGCCCTCACATACTATCATTGAAATTAAATCGATCAATGAATCAATCAACCAATCAATCAATAAATCAACCAACCAACCAATCAATCAATCAATCAATCAATCAATCAAACGATCAATCGACATGCTAGCAGATTGGCAGGATGTTTAAGGTAATTGAAGGTTTACTGGTTTGATCCTCATTACTGTCAATGCCAGTACTGCCTTGAGCCAGGGCACCTGTTTACCAACCTGTTCCAAGGACAGCTATTGAAAAGTCATTAGCTTAAATGTGATACAACACAACAGGCAGTTGCTTTCAATATGTCATTGTGGTTAAAAATACATTTTACATATCAATCAATCAAACAATGAATCAACCAACCATCAACCTCATCATTATGCTGTTCATGGCAGAAGCTTTACCTGCGCCCTCACCTCGGCTTTTAGTCTGTCTGTCTGTTTGTCTGTCCGTCTGGCAAGTCATGTATGGCTGAAGATTCAGTTTTATCTCTGTATTTCTGTCTCTTCTCTCTGTGTGTAAACATATTGATCGCTGGTGAGTAAACACACACCCACACACGAATAAAAAACATCAACACACCTTTGCATTTAAAGCACCCTAAACCCTTAAGTTGGCACCTTCATCCAACCCTCCCTGAAGCCCCGCCCTCTACGCTCACTTCTCCCACATTCTCCCAAGAGCCTCTCTCATTTATTTTCTGTCTGTTGCCATTTGGTTGCTTTGTGTGTGATGTCACATCTGGTCATGTCTCCGTTTCAGTTTGATGTGCTCTATGTCTTTTTGTCCTTGTTTTTGTCCCTCCATTCTTCCTTTCGGTGTGTGTTTTTGGTTATTCAGGCTGTTCTTAGAAAGAGTCCTACCACACTGTGGGTTGCAGCCTGTGTGACCCTTCCTGTTAGTCATATCAGCAAAGATATCAGCAGACTGTCC
>NC_140165.1:136749629-136767129 GCF_963971535.1 Notolepis coatsorum | reverse complement strand
ACTAAACCACTGTAGGCCACTCCTAATGCAGGAGCACTAAACTACTGTAGGCCACTCCCCTAATGCAGGGAGCACTAAACCACTGTAGGGCCACTCCCTAATGCAGGAGCACTAAACTACTGTAGGGCCACTCCCTAATGCAGGGAGCACTAAACCACTGTAGGCCACTCCCTAATGCAGGGAGCACTAAACTACTGTAGGGCCACTCCCTAATGCAGGGAGCACTAAACCACTGTAGGGCCACTCCCTAATGCAGGGAGCACTAAACTACTGTAGGGCCACACCCTAATGCAGGGAGCACTAAACCACTGTAGGGCCACTCCCTAATGCAGGGAGCACTAAACCACTGCAGGCCACTCCTAATGCAGGGAGCACTAAACCACTGTAGGGCCACTCCCTAATGCAGGGAGCACTTAAACCACTGTAGGGCCACACCCTAATGCAGGGAGCACTAAACCACTGTAGGGCCACACCCTAATGCAGGGAGCACTAAACCACTGTAGGCCACTCCCTAATGCAGGGAGCACTAAACCACTGTAGGGCCACTCCCTAATGCAGGGAGCAATAAACCACTGTAGGGCCACTCCCTAATGCAGGGAGCACTAAACCACTGTAGGGCCACTCCCTAATGCAGGGAGCACTAAACCACTGTAGGGCCACTCCCTAATGCAGGGAGCACTAAACCTACTGTAGGGCCACTCCCTAATGCAGGGAGCACTAAACCACTGTAGGGCCACTCCCTAATGCAGGGAGCACTAAACCACTGTAGGCCACTCCCCTAATGCAGGGAGCACTAAACCACTGTAGGGCCACTCCCTAATGCAGGGAGCACTAAACCACTGGGCCCACTCCTAATGCAGGGAGCACTAAAACCACTGTAGGGCCACTCCTATTGCAGGGAGCACTAAACTACTGTAGGCCCTCCCTAATGCAGGGACATCCTAATGCGGGAGTATGCAGGGAGCACATAAACCACTGTAGGCCACTCCCCATTGCAGGGAGCACTAAACTACTGTAGGGCCACTCCCTAATGCAGAAACCACTGCAGGGCCACTCCCTAATGCAGGGAGCACTAAACCACTGTAGGGCCACTCCCCATTGCAGGGAGCACTAAACTACTGTAGGGCCACTCCCTAATGCAGGGAGCACTAAACTACTGTAGGGCCACTCCCTAATGCAGGGAGCACTAAACTACTGTAGGGCCACTCCCTAATGCAGGGAGCACTAAACCACTGTAGGGCCACTCCCTAATGCAGGGAGCACTAAACTACTGTAGGGCCACTCCCTAATGCAGGGAGCACTAAACTACTGTAGGGCCACTCCCTAATGCAGGGAGCACTAAACCACTGCAGGGCCACTCCCTAATGCAGGGAGCACTAAACTACTGTAGGGCCACTCCCTAATGCAGGGAGCACTAAACCACTGTAGGGCCACTCCCTAATGCAGGGAGCACTAAACTACTGCAGGGCCACTCCCTAATGCAGGGAGCACTAAACCACTGTAGGGCCACTCCCTAATGCAGGGAGCACTAAACCACTGTAGGGCCACTCCCTAATGCAGGGAGCACTAAACCACTGTAGGGCCACTCCCTAATGCAGGGAGCACTAAACCACTGTAGGGCCACTCCCTAATGCAGGGAGCACTAAACCACTGTAGGGCCACTCCCTAATGCAGGGAGCACTAAACCACTGTAGGGCCACTCCCTACTGCAGGGAGCACTAAACCACTGTAGGGCCACTCCCTACTGCAGGGAGCACTAAACCACTGTAGGGCCACTCCCTAATGCAGGGAGCACTAAACCACTGTAGGGCCACTCCCTAATGCAGGGAGCACTAAACCACTGTAGGGCCACTCCCTAATGCAGGGAGCACTAAACCACTGTAGGGCCACTCCCTAATGCAGGGAGCACTAAACCACTGAAGGGCCACTCCCTAATGCAGGGAGCACTAAACTACTGTAGGGCCACTCCCTAATGCAGGGAGCACTAAACCACTGTAGGGCCACTCCCTAATGCAGGGAGCACTAAACTACTGTAGGGCCACTCCCTAATGCAGGGAGCACTAAACCACTCAGGGCCACTCCCTAATGCAGGGAGCACTAAACCACTCAGGGCCACTCCCTAATGCAGGGAGCACTAAACCACTGTAGGGCCACTCCCTACTGCAGGGAGCACTAAACCACTGTAGGGCCACTCCCTAATGCAGGGAGCACTAAACCACTCAGGGCCACTCCCTAATGCAGGGAGCACTAAACCACTGTAGGGCCACTCCCTACTGCAGGGAGCACTAAACCACTCAGGGCCACTCCCTAATGCAGGGAGCACTAAACCACTGTAGGGCCACTCCCTAATGCAGGGAGCACTAAACCACTCAGGGCCACTCCCTAATGCAGGGAGCACTAAACCACTGTAGGGCCACTCCCTACTGCAGGGAGCACTAAACCACTGTAGGGCCACTCCCTAATGCAGGGAGCACTAAACCACTCAGGGCCACTCCCTAATGCAGGGAGCACTAAACCACTGTAGGGCCACTCCCTACTGCAGGGAGCACTAAACCACTCAGGGCCACTCCCTAATGCAGGGAGCACTAAACCACTGTAGGGCCACTCCCTAATGCAGGGAGCACTAAACCACTCAGGGCCACTCCCTAATGCAGGGAGCACTAAACCACTGTAGGGCCACTCCCTAATGCAGGGAGCACTAAACCACTGTAGGGCCACTCCCTAATGCAGGGAGCACTAAACCACTCAGGGCCACTCCCTAATGCAGGGAGCACTAAACCACTGTAGGGCCACTCCCTAATGCAGGGAGCACTAAACTACTGTAGGGCCACTCCCTAATGCAGGGAGCACTAAACCACTGTAGGGCCACTCCCTAATGCAGGGAGCACTAAACCACTCAGGGCCACTCCCTAATGCAGGGAGCACTAAACCACTGTAGGGCCACTCCCTAATGCAGGGAGCACTAAACCACTGCAGGGCCACTCCCTAATGCAGGGAGCACTAAACCACTGTAGGGCCACTCCCTAATGCAGGGAGCACTAAACCACTGTAGGGCCACTCCCTACTGCAGGGAGCACTAAACCACTGTAGGGCCACTCCCTACTGCAGGGAGCACTAAACTACTGTAGGGCCACTCCCTAATGCAGGGAGCACTAAACCACTATAGGGCCACTCCCTAATGCAGGGAGCACTAAACCACTGTAGGGCCACTCCCTAATGCAGGGAGCACTAAACCACTGTAGGGCCACTCCCTACTGCAGGGAGCACTAAACTACTGTAGGGCCACTCCCTAATGCAGGGAGCACTAAACCACTGTAGGGCCACTCCCTAATGCAGGGACCACTAAACCACTGTAGGGCCACTCCCTAATGCAGGGAGCACTAAACCACTCAGGGCCACTCCCTAATGCAGGGAGCACTAAACTACTGTAGGGCCACTCCCTAATGCAGGGAGCACTAAACTACTGTAGGGCCACTCCCTAATGCAGGGAGCACTAAACCACTGTAGGGCCACTCCCTAATGCAGGGAGCACTAAACCACTGTAGGGCCACTCCCTAATGCAGGGAGCACTAAACCACTGCAGGGCCACTCCCTAATGCAGGGAGCACTAAACCACTGTAGGGCCACTCCCCAATGCAGGGAGCACTAAACCACTGTAGGGCCACTCCCTAATGCAGGGAGCACTAAACTACTGTAGGGCCACTCCCTAATGCAGGGAGCACTAAACTACTGTAGGGCCACTCCCTAATGCAGGGAGCACTAAACCACTATAGGGCCACTCCCTACTGCAGGGAGCACTAAACCACTGTAGGGCCACTCCCTAATGCAGGGAGCACTAAACTACTGTAGGGCCACTCCCTACTGCAGGGAGCACTAAACCACTGTAGGGCCACTCCCTAATGCAGGGAGCACTAAACCACTGTAGGGCCACTCCCTAATGCAGGGAGCACTAAACCACTGTAGGGCCACTCCCTAATGCAGGGAGCACTAAACCACTGTAGGGCCACTCCCTAATGCAGGGAGCACTAAACCACTGTAGGGCCACTCCCTAATGCAGGGAGCACTAAACCACTGTAGGGCCACTCCCTAATGCAGGGAGCACTAAACCACTGTAGGGCCACTCCCTAATGCAGGGAGCACTAAACCACTATAGGGCCACTCCCTAATGCAGGGAGCACTAAACCACTGCAGGGCCACTCCCTAATGCAGGGAGCACTAAACCACTATAGGGCCACTCCCTAATGCAGGGAGCACTAAACCACTGTAGGGCCACTCCCTAATGCAGGGAGCACTAAACCACTGTAGGGCCACTCCCTAATGCAGGGAGCACTAAACCACTATAGGGCCACTCCCTAATGCAGGGAGCACTAAACTACTGTAGGGCCACTCCCTAATGCAGGGAGCACTAAACCACTGTAGGGCCACTCCCTAATGCAGGGAGCACTAAACCACTGTAGGGCCACTCCCTAATGCAGGGAGCACTAAACTACTGTAGGGCCACTCCCTAATGCAGGGAGCACTAAACTACTGTAGGGCCACTCCCTAATGCAGGGAGCACTAAACTACTGTAGGGCCACTCCCTAATGCAGGGAGCACTAAACCACTGTAGGGCCACTCCCTAATGCAAGGAGCACTAAACCACTGTAGGGCCACTCCCTAATGCAGGGAGCACTAAACCACTGTAGGGCCACTCCCTAATGCAGGGAGCACTAAACTACTGCAGGGCCACTCCCTAATGCAGGGAGCACTAAACTACTGTAGGGCCACTCCCTAATGCAGGGAGCACTAAACCACTGTAGGGCCACTCCCTAATGCAGGGAGCACTAAACTACTGTAGGGCCACTCCCTAATGCAGGGAGCACTAAACCACTGTAGGGCCACTCCCTAATGCAGGGAGCACTAAACCACTGTAGGGCCACTCCCTAATGCAGGGAGCACTAAACTACTGTAGGGCCACTCCCTAATGCAGGGAGCACTAAACTACTGTAGGGCCACTCCCTAATGCAGGGAGCACTAAACTACTGTAGGGCCACTCCCTAATGCAGGGAGCACTAAACCACTGTAGGGCCACTCCCTAATGCAGGGAGCACTAAACCACTGTAGGGCCACTCCCTAATGCAGGGAGCACTAAACCACTGCAGGGCCACTCCCTAATGCAGGGAGCACTAAACCACTGTAGGGCCACTCCCTAATGCAGGGAGCACTAAACCACTCAGGGCCACTCCCTAATGCAGGGAGCACTAAACCACTGTAGGGCCACTCCCTAATGCAGGGAGCACTAAACCACTGAAGGGCCACTCCCTACTGCAGGGAGCACTAAACTACTGTAGGGCCACTCCCTACTGCAGGGAGCACTAAACCACTGCAGGGCCACTCCCCAATGCAGGGAGCACTAAACCACTGTAAGGCCACTCCCTAATGCAGGGAGCACTAAACTACTGTAGGGCCACTCCCTAATGCAGGGAGCACTAAACCACTGTAGGGCCACTCCCTAATGCAGGGAGCACTAAACTACTGTAGGGCCACTCCCTAATGCAGGGAGCACTAAACCACTATAGGGCCACTCCCTAATGCAGGGAGCACTAAACCACTGTAGGGCCACTCCCTAATGCAGGGAGCACTAAACCACTGTAGGGCCACTCCCTAATGCAGGGAGCACTAAACTACTGTAGGGCCACTCCCTAATGCAGGGAGCACTAAACCACTGTAGGGCCACTCCCTAATGCAGGGAGCACTAAACCACTGTAGGGCCACTCCCTAATGCAGGGAGCACTAAACTACTGTAGGGCCACTCCCTAATGCAGGGAGCACTAAACCACTGTAGGGCCACTCCCTAATGCAGGGAGCATTAAACCACTGTAGGGCCACACCCTAATGCAGGGAGCACTAAACCACTGTAGGGCCACTCCCTAATGCAGGGAGCACTAAACCACTGCAGGGCCACTCCCTAATGCAGGGAGCATTAAACCACTGTAGGGCCACTCCCTAATGCAGGGAGCATTAAACCACTGTAGGGCCACACCCTAATGCAGGGAGCACTAAACCACTGTAGGGCCACTCCCTAATGCAGGGAGCACTAAACCACTGTAGGGCCACTCCCTAATGCAGGGAGCACTAAACCACTGTAGGGCCACTCCCTAATGCAGGGAGCACTAAACCACTGTAGGGCCACTCCCTAATGCAGGGAGCACTAAACCACTGTAGGGCCACTCCCTAATGCAGGGAGCACTAAACCACTGTAGGGCCACTCCCTAATGCAGGGAGCACTAAACCACTGTAGGGCCACTCCCTAATGCAGGGAGCACTAAACTACTGTAGGGCCACTCCCTAATGCAGGGAGCACTAAACCACTGTAGGGCCACTCCCTAATGCAGGGAGCACTAAACCACTGCAGGGCCACTCCCTAATGCAGGGAGCACTAAACCACTGTAGGGCCACTCCCCATTGCAGGGAGCACTAAACTACTGTAGGGCCACTCCCTAATGCAGGGAGCACTAAACTACTGTAGGGCCACTCCCTAATGCAGGGAGCACTAAACTACTGTAGGGCCACTCCCTAATGCAGGGAGCACTAAACCACTGTAGGGCCACTCCCTAATGCAGGGAGCACTAAACTACTGTAGGGCCACTCCCTAATGCAGGGAGCACTAAACTACTGTAGGGCCACTCCCTAATGCAGGGAGCACTAAACCACTGCAGGGCCACTCCCTAATGCAGGGAGCACTAAACTACTGTAGGGCCACTCCCTAATGCAGGGAGCACTAAACCACTGTAGGGCCACTCCCTAATGCAGGGAGCACTAAACTACTGCAGGGCCACTCCCTAATGCAGGGAGCACTAAACCACTGTAGGGCCACTCCCTAATGCAGGGAGCACTAAACCACTGTAGGGCCACTCCCTAATGCAGGGAGCACTAAACCACTGTAGGGCCACTCCCTAATGCAGGGAGCACTAAACCACTGTAGGGCCACTCCCTAATGCAGGGAGCACTAAACCACTGTAGGGCCACTCCCTAATGCAGGGAGCACTAAACCACTGTAGGGCCACTCCCTACTGCAGGGAGCACTAAACCACTGTAGGGCCACTCCCTACTGCAGGGAGCACTAAACCACTGTAGGGCCACTCCCTAATGCAGGGAGCACTAAACCACTGTAGGGCCACTCCCTAATGCAGGGAGCACTAAACCACTGTAGGGCCACTCCCTAATGCAGGGAGCACTAAACCACTGTAGGGCCACTCCCTAATGCAGGGAGCACTAAACCACTGAAGGGCCACTCCCTAATGCAGGGAGCACTAAACTACTGTAGGGCCACTCCCTAATGCAGGGAGCACTAAACCACTGTAGGGCCACTCCCTAATGCAGGGAGCACTAAACTACTGTAGGGCCACTCCCTAATGCAGGGAGCACTAAACCACTCAGGGCCACTCCCTAATGCAGGGAGCACTAAACCACTCAGGGCCACTCCCTAATGCAGGGAGCACTAAACCACTGTAGGGCCACTCCCTACTGCAGGGAGCACTAAACCACTGTAGGGCCACTCCCTAATGCAGGGAGCACTAAACCACTCAGGGCCACTCCCTAATGCAGGGAGCACTAAACCACTGTAGGGCCACTCCCTACTGCAGGGAGCACTAAACCACTCAGGGCCACTCCCTAATGCAGGGAGCACTAAACCACTGTAGGGCCACTCCCTAATGCAGGGAGCACTAAACCACTCAGGGCCACTCCCTAATGCAGGGAGCACTAAACCACTGTAGGGCCACTCCCTACTGCAGGGAGCACTAAACCACTGTAGGGCCACTCCCTAATGCAGGGAGCACTAAACCACTCAGGGCCACTCCCTAATGCAGGGAGCACTAAACCACTGTAGGGCCACTCCCTACTGCAGGGAGCACTAAACCACTCAGGGCCACTCCCTAATGCAGGGAGCACTAAACCACTGTAGGGCCACTCCCTAATGCAGGGAGCACTAAACCACTCAGGGCCACTCCCTAATGCAGGGAGCACTAAACCACTGTAGGGCCACTCCCTAATGCAGGGAGCACTAAACCACTGTAGGGCCACTCCCTAATGCAGGGAGCACTAAACCACTCAGGGCCACTCCCTAATGCAGGGAGCACTAAACCACTGTAGGGCCACTCCCTAATGCAGGGAGCACTAAACTACTGTAGGGCCACTCCCTAATGCAGGGAGCACTAAACCACTGTAGGGCCACTCCCTAATGCAGGGAGCACTAAACCACTCAGGGCCACTCCCTAATGCAGGGAGCACTAAACCACTGTAGGGCCACTCCCTAATGCAGGGAGCACTAAACCACTGCAGGGCCACTCCCTAATGCAGGGAGCACTAAACCACTGTAGGGCCACTCCCTAATGCAGGGAGCACTAAACCACTGTAGGGCCACTCCCTACTGCAGGGAGCACTAAACCACTGTAGGGCCACTCCCTACTGCAGGGAGCACTAAACTACTGTAGGGCCACTCCCTAATGCAGGGAGCACTAAACCACTATAGGGCCACTCCCTAATGCAGGGAGCACTAAACCACTGTAGGGCCACTCCCTAATGCAGGGAGCACTAAACCACTGTAGGGCCACTCCCTACTGCAGGGAGCACTAAACTACTGTAGGGCCACTCCCTAATGCAGGGAGCACTAAACCACTGTAGGGCCACTCCCTAATGCAGGGACCACTAAACCACTGTAGGGCCACTCCCTAATGCAGGGAGCACTAAACCACTCAGGGCCACTCCCTAATGCAGGGAGCACTAAACTACTGTAGGGCCACTCCCTAATGCAGGGAGCACTAAACTACTGTAGGGCCACTCCCTAATGCAGGGAGCACTAAACCACTGTAGGGCCACTCCCTAATGCAGGGAGCACTAAACCACTGTAGGGCCACTCCCTAATGCAGGGAGCACTAAACCACTGCAGGGCCACTCCCTAATGCAGGGAGCACTAAACCACTGTAGGGCCACTCCCCAATGCAGGGAGCACTAAACCACTGTAGGGCCACTCCCTAATGCAGGGAGCACTAAACTACTGTAGGGCCACTCCCTAATGCAGGGAGCACTAAACTACTGTAGGGCCACTCCCTAATGCAGGGAGCACTAAACCACTATAGGGCCACTCCCTACTGCAGGGAGCACTAAACCACTGTAGGGCCACTCCCTAATGCAGGGAGCACTAAACTACTGTAGGGCCACTCCCTACTGCAGGGAGCACTAAACCACTGTAGGGCCACTCCCTAATGCAGGGAGCACTAAACCACTGTAGGGCCACTCCCTAATGCAGGGAGCACTAAACCACTGTAGGGCCACTCCCTAATGCAGGGAGCACTAAACCACTGTAGGGCCACTCCCTAATGCAGGGAGCACTAAACCACTGTAGGGCCACTCCCTAATGCAGGGAGCACTAAACCACTGTAGGGCCACTCCCTAATGCAGGGAGCACTAAACCACTGTAGGGCCACTCCCTAATGCAGGGAGCACTAAACCACTATAGGGCCACTCCCTAATGCAGGGAGCACTAAACCACTGCAGGGCCACTCCCTAATGCAGGGAGCACTAAACCACTATAGGGCCACTCCCTAATGCAGGGAGCACTAAACCACTGTAGGGCCACTCCCTAATGCAGGGAGCACTAAACCACTGTAGGGCCACTCCCTAATGCAGGGAGCACTAAACCACTATAGGGCCACTCCCTAATGCAGGGAGCACTAAACTACTGTAGGGCCACTCCCTAATGCAGGGAGCACTAAACCACTGTAGGGCCACTCCCTAATGCAGGGAGCACTAAACCACTGTAGGGCCACTCCCTAATGCAGGGAGCACTAAACTACTGTAGGGCCACTCCCTAATGCAGGGAGCACTAAACTACTGTAGGGCCACTCCCTAATGCAGGGAGCACTAAACTACTGTAGGGCCACTCCCTAATGCAGGGAGCACTAAACCACTGTAGGGCCACTCCCTAATGCAAGGAGCACTAAACCACTGTAGGGCCACTCCCTAATGCAGGGAGCACTAAACCACTGTAGGGCCACTCCCTAATGCAGGGAGCACTAAACTACTGCAGGGCCACTCCCTAATGCAGGGAGCACTAAACTACTGTAGGGCCACTCCCTAATGCAGGGAGCACTAAACCACTGTAGGGCCACTCCCTAATGCAGGGAGCACTAAACTACTGTAGGGCCACTCCCTAATGCAGGGAGCACTAAACCACTGTAGGGCCACTCCCTAATGCAGGGAGCACTAAACCACTGTAGGGCCACTCCCTAATGCAGGGAGCACTAAACTACTGTAGGGCCACTCCCTAATGCAGGGAGCACTAAACTACTGTAGGGCCACTCCCTAATGCAGGGAGCACTAAACTACTGTAGGGCCACTCCCTAATGCAGGGAGCACTAAACCACTGTAGGGCCACTCCCTAATGCAGGGAGCACTAAACCACTGTAGGGCCACTCCCTAATGCAGGGAGCACTAAACCACTGCAGGGCCACTCCCTAATGCAGGGAGCACTAAACCACTGTAGGGCCACTCCCTAATGCAGGGAGCACTAAACCACTGCAGGGCCACTCCCTAATGCAGGGAGCACTAAACCACTGTAGGGCCACTCCCTAATGCAGGGAGCACTAAACCACTCAGGGCCACTCCCTAATGCAGGGAGCACTAAACCACTGTAGGGCCACTCCCTAATGCAGGGAGCACTAAACCACTGTAGGGCCACTCCCTAATGCAGGGAGCACTAAACCACTGTAGGGCCACTCCCTAATGCAGGGAGCACTAAACCACTGTAGGGCCACTCCCTAATGCAGGGAGCACTAAACCACTGTAGGGCCACTCCCTAATGCAGGGAGCACTAAACCACTGTAGGGCCACTCCCTAATGCAGGGAGCACTAAACCACTGTAGGGCCACTCCCTACTGCAGGGAGCACTAAACCACTGTAGGGCCACTCCCTACTGCAGGGAGCACTAAACCACTGTAGGGCCACTCCCTAATGCAGGGAGCACTAAACCACTGTAGGGCCACTCCCTAATGCAGGGAGCACTAAACCACTGTAGGGCCACTCCCTAATGCAGGGAGCACTAAACCACTGTAGGGCCACTCCCTAATGCAGGGAGCACTAAACCACTCAGGGCCACTCCCTAATGCAGGGAGCACTAAACCACTGTAGGGCCACTCCCTAATGCAGGGAGCACTAAACCACTGCAGGGCCACTCCCTAATGCAGGGAGCACTAAACCACTGTAGGGCCACTCCCTAATGCAGGGAGCGCTAAACCACTGTAGGGCCACTCCCTACTGCAGGGAGCACTAAACCACTGTAGGGCCACTCCCTACTGCAGGGAGCACTAAACTACTGTAGGGCCACTCCCTAATGCAGGGAGCACTAAACCACTATAGGGCCACTCCCTAATGCAGGGAGCACTAAACCACTGTAGGGCCACTCCCTAATGCAGGGAGCACTAAACCACTGTAGGGCCACTCCCTACTGCAGGGAGCACTAAACTACTGTAGGGCCACTCCCTAATGCAGGGAGCACTAAACCACTGTAGGGCCACTCCCTAATGCAGGGACCACTAAACCACTGTAGGGCCACTCCCTAATGCAGGGAGCACTAAACCACTCAGGGCCACTCCCTAATGCAGGGAGCACTAAACTACTGTAGGGCCACTCCCTAATGCAGGGAGCACTAAACTACTGTAGGGCCACTCCCTAATGCAGGGAGCACTAAACCACTGTAGGGCCACTCCCTAATGCAGGGAGCACTAAACCACTGTAGGGCCACTCCCTAATGCAGGGAGCACTAAACCACTGCAGGGCCACTCCCTAATGCAGGGAGCACTAAACCACTGTAGGGCCACTCCCCAATGCAGGGAGCACTAAACCAATGTAGGGCCACTCCCTAATGCAGGGAGCACTAAACTACTGTAGGGCCACTCCCTAATGCAGGGAGCACTAAACTACTGTAGGGCCACTCCCTAATGCAGGGAGCACTAAACCACTATAGGGCCACTCCCTACTGCAGGGAGCACTAAACCACTGTAGGGCCACTCCCTAATGCAGGGAGCACTAAACTACTGTAGGGCCACTCCCTACTGCAGGGAGCACTAAACCACTGTAGGGCCACTCCCTAATGCAGGGAGCACTAAACCACTGTAGGGCCACTCCCTAATGCAGGGAGCACTAAACCACTGTAGGGCCACTCCCTAATGCAGGGAGCACTAAACCACTGTAGGGCCACTCCCTAATGCAGGGAGCACTAAACCACTGTAGGGCCACTCCCTAATGCAGGGAGCACTAAACCACTGTAGGGCCACTCCCTAATGCAGGGAGCACTAAACCACTGTAGGGCCACTCCCTAATGCAGGGAGCACTAAACCACTATAGGGCCACTCCCTAATGCAGGGAGCACTAAACCACTGCAGGGCCACTCCCTAATGCAGGGAGCACTAAACCACTATAGGGCCACTCCCTAATGCAGGGAGCACTAAACCACTGTAGGGCCACTCCCTAATGCAGGGAGCACTAAACCACTGTAGGGCCACTCCCTAATGCAGGGAGCACTAAACCACTATAGGGCCACTCCCTAATGCAGGGAGCACTAAACCACTATAGGGCCACTCCCTAATGCAGGGAGCACTAAACCACTGTAGGGCCACTCCCTAATGCAGGGAGCACTAAACCACTGTAGGGCCACTCCCTAATCCAGGGAGCACTAAACTACTGCAGGGCCACTCCCTAATGCAGGGAGCACTAAACCACTGTAGGGCCACTCCCTACTGCAGGGAGCACTAAACTACTGTAGGGCCACTCCCTAATGCAGGGAGCACTAAACTACTGTAGGGCCACTCCCTAATGCAGGGAGCACTAAACTACTGTAGGGCCACTCCCTAATGCAGGGAGCACTAAACTACTGCAGGGCCACTCCCTAATGCAGGGAGCACTAAACTACTGTAGGGCCACTCCCTAATGCAGGGAGCACTAAACTACTGCAGGGCCACTCCCTAATGCAGGGAGCACTAAACCACTGTAGGGCCACTCCCTACTGCAGGGAGCACTAAACTACTGTAGGGCCACTCCCTAATGCAGGGAGCACTAAACTACTGCAGGGCCACTCCCTAATGCAGGGAGCACTAAACCACTGTAGGGCCACTCCCTAATGCAGGGAGCACTAAACCACTGCAGGGCCACTCCCTACTGCAGGGAGCACTAAACCACTGAAGGGCCACTCCCTAATGCAGGGAGCACTAAACTACTGTAGGGCCACTCCCTACTGCAGGGAGCACTAAACCACTGTAGGGCCACTCCCTAATGCAGGGAGCACTAAACTACTGTAGGGCCACTCCCTAATGCAGGGAGCACTAAACCACTGTAGGGCCACTCCCTAATGCAGGGAGCACTAAACCACTGCAGGGCCACTCCCTAATGCAGGGAGCACTAAACTACTGTAGGGCCACTCCCTAATGCAGGGAGCACTAAACCACTGTAGGGCCACTCCCTAATGCAGGGAGCACTAAACCACTGCAGGGCCACTCCCTAATGCAGGGAGCACTAAACCACTGTAGGGCCACTCCCTACTGCAGGGAGCACTAAACTACTGTAGGGCCACTCCCTAATGCAGGGAGCACTAAACCACTGTAGGGCCACTTCCTAATGCAGGGAGCACTAAACCACTGCAGGGCCACTCCCTAATGCAGGGAGCACTAAACCACTGTAGGGCCACTCCCTAATGCAGGGAGCACTAAACCACTGTAGGGCCACTCCCTAATGCAGGGAGCACTAAACTACTGTAGGGCCACTCCCTAATGCAGGGAGCACTAAACCACTGTAGGGCCACTCCCTAATGCAGGGAGCACTAAACTACTGTAGGGCCACTCCCTAATGCAGGGAGCACTAAACCACTGTAGGGCCACTCCCTAATGCAGGGAGCACTAAACTACTGTAGGGCCACTCCCTAATGCAGGGAGCACTAAACCACTGTAGGGCCACTCCCTAATGCAGGGAGCACTAAACCACTGTAGGGCCACTCCCTAATGCAGGGAGCACTAAACTACTGTAGGGCCACTCCCTAATGCAGGGAGCACTAAACTACTGTAGGGCCACTCCCTAATGCAGGGAGCACTAAACTACTGTAGGGCCACTCCCTAATGCAGGGAGCACTAAACCACTGTAGGGCCACTCCCTAATGCAGGGAGCACTAAACCACTGTAGGGCCACTCCCTAATGCAGGGAGCACTAAACCACTGTAGGGCCACTCCCTAATGCAGGGAGCACTAAACTACTGCAGGGCCACTCCCTAATGCAGGGAGCACTAAACTACTGTAGGGCCACTCCCTAATGCAGGGAGCACTAAACCACTGTAGGGCCACTCCCTAATGCAGGGAGCACTAAACTACTGTAGGGCCACTCCCTAATGCAGGGAGCACTAAACCACTGTAGGGCCACTCCCTAATGCAGGGAGCACTAAACCACTGTAGGGCCACTCCCTAATGCAGGGAGCACTAAACTACTGTAGGGCCACTCCCTAATGCAGGGAGCACTAAACTACTGTAGGGCCACTCCCTAATGCAGGGAGCACTAAACTACTGTAGGGCCACTCCCTAATGCAGGGAGCACTAAACCACTGTAGGGCCACTCCCTAATGCAGGGAGCACTAAACCACTGTAGGGCCACTCCCTAATGCAGGGAGCACTAAACCACTGCAGGGCCACTCCCTAATGCAGGGAGCACTAAACCACTGTAGGGCCACTCCCTAATGCAGGGAGCACTAAACCACTGCAGGGCCACTCCCTAATGCAGGGAGCACTAAACCACTGTAGGGCCACTCCCTAATGCAGGGAGCACTAAACCACTCAGGGCCACTCCCTAATGCAGGGAGCACTAAACCACTGTAGGGCCACTCCCTAATGCAGGGAGCACTAAACCACTCAGGGCCACTCCCTAATGCAGGGAGCACTAAACCACTGTAGGGCCACTCCCTAATGCAGGGAGCACTAAACCACTGTAGGGCCACTCCCTAATGCAGGGAGCACTAAACCACTCAGGGCCACTCCCTAATGCAGGGAGCACTAAACTACTGTAGGGCCACTCCCTAATGCAGGGAGCACTAAACCACTGTAGGGCCACTCCCTAATGCAGGGAGCACTAAACCACTGTAGGGCCACTCCCTAATGCAGGGAGCACTAAACCACTGTAGGGCCACTCCCTAATGCAGGGAGCACTAAACCACTGTAGGGCCACTCCCTAATGCAGGGAGCACTAAACCACTGTAGGGCCACTCCCTAATGCAGGGAGCACTAAACCACTGCAGGGCCACTCCCTAATGCAGGGAGCACTAAACTACTGTAGGGCCACTCCCTAATGCAGGGAGCACTAAACCACTGTAGGGCCACTCCCTAATGCAGGGAGCACTAAACTACTGTAGGGCCACTCCCTAATGCAGGGAGCACTAAACTACTGTAGGGCCACTCCCTAATGCAGGGAGCACTAAACTACTGTAGGGCCACTCCCTAATGCAGGGAGCACCAGACCAACAAAGACTACATCAGAATGGAGAGGTAGGCTCACTGACCAATGGCAACAAATGTGGAAAAGAAAAAGAAAAGTATATGTGTCCACATTTCTTTTTCCAGCACTTCTTCTCCATGTCCTCACCTGGTGTATGATAATTATAGCTAGACTGTGTTCACACTATGTAGAAGTCCAATCCCAATGTGAACCTGACCAGCTGGGAATGTGGTCTGACTCGTCAGATCATAATTATCAGCAAAATCCGATGCAATCTGTGAGTATGTGTAACTTTAGATATTGATGAATTTGGATATCTGATAACTTAACCCTTCCTTCTCTCTCTGTCTCTCTCCCTCTATCTATCTTTCTGTATCTCTCTCTCTCTTGTTCTCTCTCTCTCACTCTGCATCTATCTTGCTCTCTCTCTCTCTCTCTCTCTCTCTCTCTCTCTCTCTCTCTCTCTCTCTCTCTCTCTCTCTCTCTCTCTCTCTATCTCTCTCTCTATGTCTCTCTCACACAGGTGTGCTAAATCCAGTCAGATAAAGACAGTGTCCAGCAGTCACATCTTCTTCAAGGGCAGTAGGTTCAGATACAGGTGAAATACAGTGGGCTTCATTCATCACTCCTTCATGTTTTAAGCGAAGCACCCGGGAAGTTAAATACCCCCCCCCCCCCCCCCGTCACTTACCGTACACTTCACTGTCCTCCATTTCACCTGCCAGCAAAGTTACTTTAGGATGAGTAATACTTTATTTAGTCGGATAGTTCATTCTGGGATACAAGAATTGGTCAATTGTGTAACTCAGCAATATGCAAAGCAATTGGTAGAGAAGAAAGCATGTTGCTAAGATGATTTGTAGAACAGAGACATATGTCATTTCACAGCAGCAGGGAGGGTCTGCATAATGAACTGTGCATGGCCAAGGGAGACTCATTTCTCTGTGTGTGTGTGTGTGTGTGTGTGTGTGTGTGTGTGTGTGTGTGTGTGTGTGTGTGTGTGTGTGTGTGTGTGTGTGTGTGTGTGTGTGTGTGTGTGTGTGTGTGTGTGTGTGTGTGTGTGTGTGTGTGTGTGTGTGTGTGTGTGTGTGTGTGTGTGTGTGTGTGTGTGTGTGTGTGTGTGTGTGTGTGTGTGTGCGTGCGTGCGTGCGTGCGTGCGTGCGTGCGTGCGTGCGTGCGTGCGTGCGTGCGTGTGTGTGTGCCTGTGTGTGTTTCTCCTCCGTCAGTGGGAGGGTAGCCAAAGAAGTGATAGAAGCCAGCTCTAAAATCCAGAGAGAGCCGCCAGAGGTGCGCAGGTAAGACAGCGCTACAGCTAGGCTCCACATCTCACCAGACACCCTCAGTCCCTTCAGCTGAGCAGTGGCCTCCATGCAGACTGTCCTGCAGGTACTGTACTAGATGCACCCTGTTGGGGAAAGTATGGTGAGGATTCAGGAAACAACTGATACAGGACCCCAGGAAGACTAGTTCACGTCTTGGCGTCAGCTAATGGGGATCCTTAATAATAATAATAATAATAATAATAATAATAATAATAATAATAATAATAATAATAATAATAATAATAATAATAATAATAATAATAATAATAATAATAATAATAATAATAATAATAATAATAATAATAATAATAATAATAATAATAATAATTAAATAATAATTAAATAATAATTAAATAATAATTAAATAATAATTAATAATAATAATAATAATAATAATAATAATAATAATAATAATAATAATAATAATAATAAATAAATAAATAATAATAAACAGGCTCCAAACAGTCTAGATCCCATTTCTTATTATATCTCGACAGTAATCAGTGTTATGGTTGGATGTATTTTCTAGAACCCAGGAGCAGGACACAGGGACAGGAGAATAGAGCGGTTTAGAATATTTAATGAGTATGGGAAGCAAGGTCCAAGGTGGTGAGAGGAGCTCAGAGACAAGGATCAAGGAGTGGAGGAGCGACAGACTGGGTGGGTGTGTGTGT